>NW_027506958.1:175000-340000 GCF_052324685.1 Brachyhypopomus gauderio
TCCAGACACAGAGACATGTTGATATCTTCTGGTTTCTTGTTTCCTTGGGTAAATAACTGGCTTGCATATACACACACATATCAAATACCATAAACACAAACAATTTTCAGACTGCAAGATCTCCATTTCTGAACTGTACTGATGAACTGTAACCCTGTCTGAAGTGTAACGTGTACGGTGCTTACAGGAGTTCCCACAGTGCCGCCACCTGTCTGTCCACCACCTGTCGCTCTTTGGCAGGGTCTCCATCCAGCTGCTGAAGATCGCTCTCCCCAAACAGCGAACCCAGTCCCATCAACTGTTTGCTCCTGCATCAGAACACATCCATCAGAACCCGTCCCCTCCACCCCATCTCCCTCTCCGTCACACAACAGGGACACGGGTCCCCAAAACACGTTTCTGCGTTACTGCTGCTCCCAACAACGCCTCCCCACACCCAGAATGCACCAGTGCCGCACCTGTAGTCCTGGATTTGGAGCTGGATCTCAGGCAGAACCTGCTGCTGGAGCTCAGAGAGCGGACCCCTGATGTCCTCCTGGGCATGGAGACGGCTCTCTGTGCAGAAGAGCGCGATCCGTCAGCACCAAAACACCACCGCCCTCCCGATTCTCACCCTCCCTCGGAATTTAAGCACTTTGTATCTCGAGGAATTATGACATCATCAAAGTACCATCTAAACAGATTTCATGCGTCGCGAGGGCTTACCAATATCCGAGAGATACTCGTCTCTGACTTTAATCTTCAGCGGCTGAAAGAAAGAGAGAGAGGTGTGAACAACGATGACGTTGTGATGTGTGTGTCGTGATAGATGCCCCATAGTCCCCTGCTTCTGATCCGTTCATGTAAAGATCAGATGTGGGGTTCTGAGCTTTTGATTGGCTCCTCTTTTTGAGGTTTTCATTTGAGAACGTGTTGCTGGATGTAACATCACTGGATGAATTTTACTGCATAAACTGTGCTTTGCTTGTGCCGTGGAAGATGGTGTCTGAGGTTATTGAGTGTATCTGTTTACGTGTGCACAGGTCCCACTACACAAGGGTACAACTCACAGCATCAGGGTTCAGGAAGTCGGAGCAGATTTGTGGAGCGAGAGTTCGGGCGTCTTTGGGGCTTGAGCCCAAATATGCTTCCACAGAGAGATAGAACAGCTACAGGACACACACATGGACACACACACAGACACACAAGCAGGTTATTCTCTAAACCTTACTTCTTATGGAACATTCTGTCTACCATAATTTTTGTGAAGTATTTATACAAACGGATTTCAGATTAAATTTAAAATTACTTCTATAGTATGAAAATAGTTCCGATTGTTCTTTAAAACATGCATGAAACACCAAGTTAGTAAATTTTAGGAGGAAATCACCTGCTATTTCATCACACAATATTAACCAGCTAGGGCTTCAGAAAAACACTGCCTGCAGTAATCAGATCCTCATTTAATTACAAAACCAAAAATCCCCTGTACACAATTCACTTATGATGAGGTAACACTGCTTACACAACAGCCTGATACCATGAACTGTTTTAAAACATGTTTATATCATCTGAGATATAAACGATTTAATATTTAATCTATGTAGCAATTCAAATGAACATTTCAAATTCACTAAGAGTCTCTGTGTGTGGTTTGTTCAGCGATTAGTCCGACACTTACCAGTGGGTTAGGGTCCCGGAGCTGGCTGAATATATATCTCATGAACACTGCCATGTGTGCTGGGCGACTTTTCAACAGCTCAATGTCCTGAAACGGGCCGTCCATCTGAGCCGTGAGACAGACGATGACAGACAGACAAAAAGAGAGAGAAAAAGTTAACCTAAGGCAACAAGGACTTACTTCATTGGTCAGTTAACGTAGGGTAGTAAGGACTTACTTCATTGGTCAGTTAACGTAAGGCAGTAAGGACTTACTTCATTGGTCAGTTAACGTAAGGCAGTAAGGACTTACTTCATTGGTCAGTTAACATAAGGCAGTAAGGACTTACTTCATTGGTCAGTTAACAAGGCAGTAAGGACTTACTTCATTGGTCAGTTAACGTAAGGCAGTAAGGACTTACATCATTGGTCAGTTAACGTAAGGCAGTAAGGACTTACTTCATTGGTCAGTTAACGTAAGGCAGTAAGGACTTACTTCATTGGTCAGTTAACGTAGGGTAGTAAGGACTTACTTCATTGATTGTATAGCAATCATCCTCTTCCTCTTCTTCCTCTGGACCAATTATTTGTGCCTTGCCTCCCTAGAACCAGAGGTCCACAGAGCCAAATTAAAGAGGTTCTGTTTGCTGTGTCTGGGTTGCGTGACACCCGTAATAGGCGTTCATTAAAAAGGCAGCCTTTACAGGACGAAGGAGCAAAGTGTGAGAGGAGTGTGTGTGTGTCTCACTGAGTCGGCAGCTTGTGGGTCAGAAGAGTGTCTGTGGCGCAACGGGGTCCTGAACAAGGAGGAAGGGGAGGAGACAGGGCTCTCGCAAACCTGCGCAGGACAGAGGACATCAGGACCGCAGAGTCAACGGGACCGCAGCGGAGTCAACAGGACCACAAAGGAGGCCTGCTCAGCTAGGCTACAGATCACCTCTCAGCACGGATTATACCCCCCCTGGTACCTACTGCCCCTGGTACCTACTGCCCCTGGTACCTCGAGCTTTTCATGCCTCCCAACTGAAGGGTGTGACTCACGGGGTACGAGATAGAATTATAGCTGACAAGTGCAAAACTAGAACACCCCCCACCCCACCCCAGAGGAGCGTCCTTTCACACGCCACACCACAGCGATCATCAACCTTTCCCCCTTACATGCAAACATGCATGCACACACATAACCCCCCCCCCCCTCCCCAACCACACACCATGGCATATACGATTAATGAGGTCGCAGGTTTTTATCAGACATTTTGAAGCAAACACAACTCACGTCAAATTCCCCTTCGCCTGAGTCTATAGACAAACGTCCTGCAGAGACATAAAAAATAAAAGCAGTCAGTGCTAGATCACAGTTAAGTGTTAAAACCACCGTAGAAAAGGCCAGACGAGCATTAAAGCCTAAGCGGAGCAGATACACACCCTCCCCGGCCATCACGTAGCCGCTCACCGACTCAGAGCGAGTTCCATCCTGTCAAACACAGAGCCAGGCTGCGCTTTAGTGTGCCATTTTATGTAAATAAAAAATATAATAAAAGTCTCATCAGACTGTGGGGCTTCTTACAAGATCCTGCTGAATTCTCACTCGGACTTTGTGAGCACGCCGTTTGGCACTTTCGATTCTCTCCTCCAAAGAGGGGGAGGGGTTTTGAGACCTCTCGTCCAGCAGGTCCTGCAGATTGGTAAAAAAATAAATAACATTACCCATTTGTCATTGGTCAACAGGGCTGCAAGGTATTTGAATACATCCGCAGGGTATTAAAAATAGCTGAATGGCAGTATGTGTGTGTGTGTGTGCGTGCGTGCGTGTGTGCGTGTGTGTCCGTGAGCCCTACTAGGTCAGGGTAACTGGTCAGACCGGTTGCTGTGGAATACCTGTAGCTCCGCCTCCTCTTGTTCCAGCATCTTCCGTAGGATCTGCGTGGCGTGTTTCTGGACCTCTGGGTCCTGCGGCAGAAGCAGCAGATGAAGGTGAAACAGAAGACAACCACGCTAGCACATTTAAGAACAGCTCGGCCGTGCGGGACTTATTCCATCTGCTCGAAGACTGCCGGCAGCGTTGGACAGACTCGCACCTAAAGCACTGAAGTCAAAACAGCACAGACTAGAACAGCCCGCACGGGGGGGGGAAGGCTGCACGAAGGCTGAACAGCCTGTGCAGGAGTTGTGGGGTGGGGTGGGGGGGCATATAGCAAGAGCAACAGGAGGGTTGCAAAAGCCAAGGGCATCCGCTATAGCAGCGCCAGACACAAAGTCTTGTGACTGGAAATCAGACGTGCCTGGGAAATACGAGGTGCATGATTCAGGAAGAGAATGAAGAACCTGCACAGTACCGCTAGAACACGGGCCGACCGCCACAGGGACCAGGAGATTACGTCTTCTCATCCCACCATGTTGTGACAGCATCGTGTACAATAATAAGCACAGGAAGTGTTCTTTCCAGTTGGATTTAAGTAATCCAACACCGTGGTTCTTCAACACTGGATACCCAGAGTGAGTGATGTGTTTGCCTCCAGGAGGTTTAATACTCGATGTCTTGTGTCACACCTGTAGTGGTTTGGGGCCGGTGATTCTCTGTGTGGGGGTACCGATTCCTGTAGGCGGGAGTGGCGGTGGTGGGGGAGGCGGAGCTTCGCCCCCTAACGCGATCCTGTGATTGGGCAAGACGTCTGACGTGAGGGGCTGAAGTGGGACGGAGGCGACCGAAGGAGGCGGACCCTGCAGGGTGAGGGCCACGTACATCCCAGCTGTGAACAAGACAGCAGGCCAAGAGGAGGAGAGACAGACAGACAGGCAAGAGAGAGAGAGATGGAAGGAAAGGGAGAAACAAAGACAGACAGAAACAAAGAACCATGTTATAAACTTAAAAACATGTTTAGAAGAAGCAGAGGAATCACCAGGACATGATGTTATTAAAGCCCAGCAACCCTCCAGGGGCTCAGACGAACGCAGAATTCACACTCACATTTGATCATCTTCACCACTTCCTGATGTGACATGGACGACACTAGCGCACCATTGACCTGGAAAAAAAACGATGTCGACGCGTGAACTCAGGCTGAAACTCCAGACCAAAAACAACGCGCTTTCCTGCAGTGTCATGAGGACAAACGTACCTTGATGATTCGGTCTCCCTCGTGTACCCCGGCCTTCACCGCTGCCCCCCCTGAGAGCACCAACCACAGCAGGAATACACAAAAGGAAGGAGGCAGCAAGCCAGAGACAAAAGACAAAGATTAAAGACAACACTGCAGATTACTACATGTTCATCACACTGTCCACTATAGCTATAGCCCTTATAGCCATTTAGTTACATAACCCTGGGGGATAAAAGAATAATTGCAGTATGTATGAATTCCCGTGTGTGTGTGTGTGTGTGTGTGTACTAGATACCTGGACGAACGTTCTGCACAAGTTTGATCCTCTCTCCACACACAGTAAAACCAAAACCCAAGGTGTCCCTCTCAACCACCACACATCTCTGCACCAGCCCTGGTACTGCAACCAGACAGAGGGAAAGAGTGTGTGTGTGTGTGAGAGAGAGAGAGAGAGAGAGAGAGAGAGAGAGAGAGAGAGAGAGAGAGAGAGAGAGAGAGAGAGAGAGAGAGAGAGAGAGAGAGAGAGAGAGAGCACACTTGCTAAACAGCAAAACAAGGTCCTAGTGAAACATTTGCAAGTCATCACAAAAGGCATTTGGTTCATTGGTTTCAGTGCACCAACACAATCTGCTATCCAGACTTCTGCACATACAGCCCAAGCTGGGCTGGACATACAGCTGTGTTCGGTAGGTCTGTGCTGTTGGGCTGGACATACAGCTGTGTTCGGTAGGTCTGTGCTGTTGGGCTGGACATACAGCTGTGTAGGTCTGTGCTGTTGGGCTGGACTGCAGTACCTGCACCCTCAGGGGGGAGATCTGAGAGAGGCTCCCTCTGATGGCCAAGAGGGGTCTTGCGCTCCGAGTCTCCCGCTGTAAAGCTGCTCAACCTACACAAGGACAGGCACCAATTAAAATCTCTGTTATTCAGTGCAGCACATCTGCAGTCCAGATCAAGCAGAGGGACTGGGAGGGGGGTCTGGACTGGGAAGGGGGTCTGGACTGGGAAGGGGGGTCTGGACTGGGAAGGGGGGTCTGGACTGGGAAGGGGGGTCTGGACTGGGAAGAGGGGTCTGGACTGGGAAGAGGGTCTGGACTGGGAAGAGGGTCTGGACTGGGAAGGGGGTGTGGACTGGGAAGGGGGGTCTGGACTGGGAAGGGGGGTCTGGACTGGGAAGGGGGGTCTGGACTGGGAAGGGGGGTCTGGACTGGGAAGGGGGACTGGACTGGGATGGGGGTCTGGACTGGGATGGGGGTCTGGACTGGGATGGGGGTCTGGGAAGGGGGTCTGGACTGGGAAGGGGGACTGGGAAGGGGGTCTGGACTGGGATGGGGGTCTGGACTGGGATGGGGGTCTGGACTGGGAAGGGGGTCTGGACTGGGAAGGGGGACTGGACTGGGAAGTGAGTCTGGACTGGGAAGGGGGTCTGGACTGGGATGGGGGACTGGACTGGGATGGGGGTGTGGACTGGGATGGGGGTCTGGACTGAGAGGAGGGTGCTGAAAAAAGACAAATCAGTAATGAAAAATGCACATTACTTTCTAGGCACATTTTGATCAAAAAGACAATTTACAGTTTTATGCAGGCGTTTTGGAGGCTCAGGGAACAAGGGAAACTAATTGTTTGTGCTCCCTCAATAACAATCCATTTGTTTCCAAAACACTGGTGTTTTCCCATGGGTCCATAGACGGGATGTGTCTGAATATACTCTCATATCCATCGCTACAACGCCGGGGAAAACAAGCACTACTGAATCATGCAGATTTCGTTTAGAACACAGGTGTCGTGGGACCAAACACAACTGAGCTAAACGAAACATCAGCATTCCAGAAAGGTTCGCGGAGAAATGCTATTATAGATGATGATATGCAGAAAATGCGAAATATTAGAGTAGTGCGGTATGGGTAATCACCGCATACAAAGTCTGCTACTTGCTATTAAGTCAAGATGACTGTTGACAATCAAACACATTCCTTCTGAACTCAACAAGGATTTTCACATTTCTCAGTAAGAAATGAAAGTACAAAAAAAATGTTTTGCAAACTGATCCCATAGAGTAACGACGCTGATGAGGATTGTGGAGAGTGAACGTGCGGATGCTTGGCCCGGAGAAACACCAATGATGGGCCATCATGGCCGCTGCTACAGCACGCCAGCCAGCAGGAGGAAGTGGCAACCGAATTCTAAGAGTTTCATTTTGATGCTGTTTGTTTCACTTGCAATGCACAATAAGAATAACAAACCTGCTCAAATATGTCATTTGGTAAGCACTCTGAGTGTGAATGTGTGTGAGAGATCCAAGGAAAACCCACAAACGAAAACATCTCTTCCACTTATGGAAGCGAAACTGCATACAGTTTCCCCTTTTTGTACACATCTTAGTGTTTCTGACAGTACACCACTACTGTGGATCACTGCTTTGCATTCAGTAGAAATGTTTAACCCTGCTCAGACACTCTGTCGGGTCAATGGCGTCAGCTACACACCATCACAGCAAATTCACCCTGACACAAGAGCTGGTGGCGAGAAGCTCAAATAAAAGGAGACGCTACTGTGCCCAGGTGGGAGATCTGGGAGTGAGCAGCAGTACTACACTGGTGTTGATACCCAGTGTAAAGGGTTTAGCAGTCATGCAGGTCTTGTTGCGTTTCACTGTACAAGAAAGATGCTACATCGAGTGCGTGGGTCATCACACTCCTGATCACAGCCGGACTACACCAGCTGGGGTTTATCTCCGCAATTTACCCACGATTCTAGATCATTAAGATATTCTGCTGTGGTCATAAATAAGTGACTTATTTTTCCCCTGCAAGAGGAGGCACCAATTCCACATATAGTTATTCTACGGAGTCCCACAGACTTCATTTGAAGGTGGCATGTGTGTTGTGCCTGGCTGCTATTGGTTGTTTTAATACATTTGCTGCATGTACATAAACTGAGATTTTAGGACGAACTTCCTGACACTGCCAGGTGGTGATTTTGGGGTGTGTGGGTGCGGAGGCCCTACACTGAGTGCAGTGGTGAATTTACGATCGACAGGCTCAGGGAACACAGGTTTTTCACTCAAATCAGAGATGTTCTGCACCTGTCATTTGCAATAGTATAAATCACGATAATCGCACAGTCCAAACCTGTATTAATGCATGATTTAATTCACGCTAGTCTACGAATCAAATCAAATGGTTTACTGTTATTGTTTAATGATATGTAATTTTAAGGATCCTTCCCCCTGCACCTGAGACCTGAACAGAACATCACACTCACCAAGCAGCAAGCGGGCTAAAAGAAGGCATGAGTAGTGAGAAAGAGATGAGAAGAAAGAAAGAGAAACAGTTGAAAGGACAATATAGGGAGAAAGAGAAGAAAACCAAAAACTGTATTCTTAAAAATGATGGGGAGACCAATTCCAAAAAAATATCACAATATGCTAAGCTACTGTGTCTTTTTACTGGTTAAACATTGAAAAACTCAATGCAGGCTTCGCATGGCTATCAACAATTTTAAAGCAGGATTCCCATAGCTATCTGCACAAGGAAGAAATTCAATAACATCCATACAGGCAAATAGTCTTCTGTTAAGATCTTTTGCAAAACCTAAAATCACAGCTACCCTTAAAGTGAAGGAGGAATATACTTCCGCCGTAGGTAGCACATTAACCTGGTCAGGTAGCCTTTACCTGGTCAGGTGAGTTGGTTTCTTAACGGCTGTCCTGCCGGACAGGAACAAGACAGGGACACAGGTGAAGTGAGTGCATGCGACGACAAAGACAAAGAGAGACAAAAAAGGCAGACAGCAGTGGACAGAATCAGAGATAAACATTTACACAAAGACAGACACAATTCAGAACCAGATGAGCACATGGACACGTCATGAACTGGGGTGGGGGGGGTGTTATGGGGGATTGCCAAACAACGATAGACCTTATCACCATAACTACTGCCTGACTAATCTGCACATATGATGGTGCAGTCTGGGCCGACACAGACTGACTATTGTAACAGAGGCTGTTCAAGAACTGCAAACAAGGAAACAGACAGCACAGCAGATGTGTGTTTGGAAAGGTGGAAAAACCTGTATCTTAAGATCGAAAGCACGTGCACCATAACCTGTGGGGTGCGGGGGCCATACTGGATGCTGGCTTGTTGCAGTACAATTTTACATTATCCAAAGGGGTTTTTACACAAAGCTTGTAAAAGGATCAGCAGTTATGTGGACGGGTGAAGACACATCACACCTCAGTCATAAACAAGCCTCTTTAAAGCCATGCTGTCCAGTCATGCCACTGGTGTTCCTGCTCATTCCCAGGTGCATATGAGGCGGGTCGGTCACATACCTGTCCAGAGTAGATGTTGGAGGTCTGACACTCATGTCTGCCCAGAAGCTCCTTCACTAGTGTGTAGTGAAATATGCTCAGTGTTGGATCATCTCTTTAGTGTCCCTTTTAGCTTCGTTGTCTCGGTTCATTCACAGGAATTTGATCTCTGAGCGAGTAATTACAGTTTCACTCGTGTCAAAACGATGGGACTGAAACTCATACTCTAGTTTAATGAAGCGACGTGTGAGATCCATGCAGAGTTGCAGTAGTGACCTAACCTAGTTTAGCACCTAGCTGGCCAGCTGTGTTCTTGTCCAGACATTTTAACGCCCCATGTTTGGTGCACTAACACACAAGACTAAATCCCTAAATATTCAGCGCGTCTTTGCTCTTTTAATTCACTAACATTAACTTAATATCAGGCCACACTCGTCCAAACGTGCCAGTGTCATGAGCTGCACCTCCTAATTTAGATTCAGCCAAACACCCAAAACACCCCTAACACTTTCTATCAAAGGAAACAATCACAACTACAACACGTAGTTATTAATCACAGCAAAAGTGTCTATCTATTTAAAAAGCTACACTTGAATTCAGCACCGAATTAAGCAGTAAAACCACGGAGGACAACACACAACCTCCGAGGTGTCTTCCCAAAACAACCTTCCCCTTAAGGCCCATTCACACCCTACGGTAATTACGGATACGGACCCTTTCGTCCGGTTCCGGAGGTCGTTTCATCCGTCAGTGGGTCCGTTGCCAGAGCGCTTACGAATCCGTAGTAACGGAGCAATATAAACCGCAAATCAGGGGGCAGTAGAGAGTCAGAAGCATCGAACGTACACCAATTCGGGAAAATCAATGAAGAAGAGTACTGGACTTTAAAAAATGACGCTCGAGTTAGAAGAGAAACTTTGCGAGTTGGTTAAAGGCTACATTCTGCTACGGTGCCAGGTCATCGCGATAAACAGCGATGCAAAAACAGCTGGGAGGAGATTGCTGGTGCGCTGGTGCCGGAAATTTGACTATACTGCCCTCTAGAGGATGTATTTAAAAAAATCATAACAACGTTGGAAACGGAAAGAGGTATAGTGGCCCCCTACGGAGGCTACGTTTGGTACGGACGGACGAAATTCGTCCGTGTCCGGAGGTATAAAGCAGGCTTTAGCCAACGGCTAGCTGCTAACAATGCCACCCCACTGAGATATGTGGACCAAGACACGCTTGTGTGGCCCGGTGACTTGACTGACTACAAAAAAAAATTAAAATCACAAAACCCCCCACGACACCTAAAGTGCATCCATCAAACACAAACCCTCCCAAAAAAACACCCCAAATATCTCAGCGACTGCTGCACCTCAGCCACACGCAGCTAGCTGCGCCTGCACCGCACACACTGCATGTTGTTGCCAGCTAGCTGCAGCTGGGGCAAAAAGGGGAATTATTTTATCTAAAATAACCCTTTAAAGTGTTGACGTACGAGATGTGAGGCGTTTGAGACGAAATGTGCCCCGATACAGCAGCTAAGAAGAAAACAAAAACAGCTAATAGCTAGTAAGCTAGCTAGTTCACAGTCTCATTCCAGTTTTTCCAACACACAGTCCTCGCCACTGGGTAGGAACCGCGGCCCCGTGTGACTCTCCCCCGGCGGCTCGGTGTCCACACACAGGCGGACAGCCGGGCCCAAACTTCGGGATGTGCAACCTTAATAAACTACAGCTCCACCGGCGAGCAGGCTCAGTTAAATGGATAGCTCCGGGGAGAGGAGCAGAGCTCCAGTAAATAACACAAATGGAACATTCAACGTCCTGTTAGCTAAGAAAATAAAAAATCCCGACTGATAATGCCTATCAAGTAATGAAATCGGTGGTGCAACTCCTGTAAATCTGATGGTCAGCAAGCTTCATTTGATGCTCAGATTTATCCATTGCACTGGCCGAGGCTCCATTGTCTTAAGCATCCACGTCCTCTGCTGTCGAGCTCGAAGTCCATTTGATTCCATTCAATATTTCCAAAAATGTCTATGTGGTGCGCGACGGCGTTTTAGATCAAGCGTGAAAATCATTTTCAATTTGGTTTACATGCTATCGAAGCCACACCATCCATAGGTCTGTTGACTGGAGAGGCAAACGGACACACGGTCGCCCTCTGTCGTATGCGTTGCAGAAATCCTACTGCCTGTCACTGTAAATGTTCATTAGAAGCATGATGAAGCAGTTACACCTTGTCTATGTTATCATTTCACTGCATTACTGCACATAATTCAGCGACTTAGCAAAAGTGAAGCTTTCCGGTCGCTACATGCAAGCCAGAACAACAAATAACCATAATCTGAGTATATATAATTAAGTGGTGCACTGTTAAGGACCTACATGTCAGGGCATACACTGCCAGGGCAGTCATGGCCTGGTGGTTAGGCAACTGGTCTTGTGACCGGAGGGTTGTGGGTTCGATTCCCAGACCTGAGGCCATGACTGAGGTGCCCCTGAGCAAGGCCCTTAACCCTCAATTGCTCACTTGTGTTAAAATGAGATAAAAATGTAAGTCACTCTGGATAAGGGTGTCTGCCAAATGCCATAAATGTAAAATGTAAATACATGTAGTCTGCATTTGTATGTAGAAGCAGCCTGTTGTGTTGCTTACTTTCTTCAAATGTTGCTGCCATGTACCTTGCGGGCTCAATGTGCATTATACAGAGCCATGTGTCATGCTCAATCTAACGTGTGAGAGGCTATCCATAAAATGTGAATAATGTATTACAGTGTTTTGCAGGGTTCAAACATCTAAGTAAACTACAACTCATTTGTCACTGTGATAACTGTCAGTTATGAGAACTCGTTGGCCTCAAACTGCTTATAGATAGATTCTTTATTGATTTATAGGAAATTTAGCAGCCAGCTGCAGACACACAACACTGTACAGTAATAGTAGTTAGGGTGAAGACATTATAACAATACAAATACATTTAAAAGATCCAAATCCAGGAGGTACAAGTAACAGCATATAGTGACCATATAATAAATTATTAAAAGTGTGCATATATTGGCACAGAATAAAAATGTCTAGTGTCCAGATGTGCAAGATGCTTATGACATTGTCAGCAGTTCTTCTAAACGGGGATATTGTGAGTGGTGTCATGTGTTAGTGAATCACTTACTGTATGTTGCGTAAACAACATCACGCAAGTGTTGTTTTCTGTGATTTTTCATACAGCAGGAATTTGGCTTCCTCACATTATCTTCTGATGTTTTCCATTCCTTGATCAGAAGGCTAAGTGTACCTGAATCTGCCCAAAGCCACCAGGAAAATAACCTATTTAAGCTTCAGAGATAGTATGCTAACAGGCTACAATGCTAGTTTAAAGTGACTGGCGTGCTCCTTTAATCTGAACTTAAAGTTACCTGTAAAGCTATATCCACATTAAAATATATGGTTGAAAAACTAAGATCGTGTTGTTCAAGATTTGATGCAGAGAAAAAAACAAAGTATTCAGGCCCAGGAGAGGTTTCTAAAAGTAGAATAGTGACCCTCCCCCCAACCCTCCAAATACTGACTTGTATTTTGACAGTTGGAAAATGATGTGATGTGAGTCTTCAACAAGTAGCAACTATATTAGGGGATACTATACACTTCAGATGTTAGTTAAGAGATGACAATTTGAATGATATATAGTCAATTTGAATGATATATAGTCTACAGCATGGTATCACAACAACATCAAAAAGTGGATGGTGTCACTAATACAAAGGTCATGGGTTCAGTTCCTAGGGAGCACATCTCATTCTGATAAATGTAGAGATATCTCAATAAGAGTGAGTGCCCAGTGCTGTGAAACAGGAGCCGTGTAAATCTGTTACTATTACTCACTCTCTGCCTATGGAACCAGCTATTCAAAAGAAATGTAGTAGGATCATAGTAATTGTATCAAATCAGAAAATCACATATTTTCAAAAACAAATTGTATCTCAACATAATTTGGCTTGCCCTAACGTCACTTTTTCCTGTAAAGGTTTTTTTTACAGTGGTCGTTTCCTTATGATAAAACTTGGGGACATTAGCGTTAAATAATAACTAGCGGTCAAACAGTCCAATACATAAGATAACCATAGTCGTATGTATGAAACTGCCGCAACAGAAAAACAGAGTATTCTTGGTCTTCCTAGAATTTGTGCTGCGCAGTTGGTTAAATTATCTAGACTATATTAACAATATTAGGATTTACAAGGCTAACCAACCCCGTCTGATCCTCGGCTTACGTTTCAAGAGGAGAGCGCGGTTTAGGACCTAATTTGGTCAAAACTGGGCGTGGAGGAGCGAGTTCAGAGACGGAACAAAGCATCTGGGAGCTTCGCATACCTTTTCATTATTAGAAAAAGACAAATAGCGGAGTGAAATTCTTCGAAAAGGTAGGCCGTTTATTGAGCTTTATGTCAAAGTAACCTTCATCAGGATAACATTACTGGATTATGGGCCCAGACTGTTGCAGCGTGTCTTAAAGTTAAGCGAAATGTTTCGCTCAGGAAGATCACTCAACACATCTTGCTTGGAAAGAAAAAAATATCTGTTTGAATGTAGCTTATAAACTCATTTGAATCGGCCTTATGGATCGTTTAAAATATTTCGGAGTAACATTATCTCACATAACGGATATTTACACTAAGTTACTCTCTCAATTGCTGACTTTTTAAAATTAAACCTAAATTAGTGTTAATTAAACTCTGTTCCTTAGCTGGAAATGACTTAAAATTGTCTTCTCTCCGCCCACCATGAGACGCAAACGCGCTATTTCGCAAATTTCAGGCGAAATAAACTTTTCGGGCTGAAAATTCGAACAAACATACATTTAATGCCCCTGCAGTAACCTCATTAACCACCGCGTTTCGGTTTTATGTCGACCATGTTGTGAAGTTACGCCAGCCACACCTATGTACCACATCCGTTAGCTTCCCCATACCCTCAATTAGTTTCATATCTACATGAATCCAAGTTAAATCTGCGAGAGAAAGATAATGTGTGCGAATGAAATGTTCGTAATAAACGAGAGCGAGATACGAAGTGCAATATGTAATAGATGTAAGTTGCATTTGTAATCTGAATGGAAGCTGAGTGACGGGGGCGCGCACGCCTCTCCTGTTATGTCTGTGCTCGTCCAAATACGAAAACTACGCAAACGCGCGCTGCGTTTAATTCAAAACACCAGAATCTTAACTTTTTGTCTCTTCATACTTGCAGGTTTTCCTGAACACAGAACAGAAGAGTCAGCCTCCTAGAGAAATTTCCAGAATTTCCACTTGTACAACAAAAAGATCTGTTTTTTTTTTGTTTTGTTTTTTTTATAACCAGAACTGCAGAACACACCTCAAGCATCCACACTTCTTGGATTAAACTGACATCATGGCCTTGGTAGTCCTGGCCCCATCCCGCCTACTGTGGGCTCGTTTGGTAGCCCTGGTGTTCGCATGTGTGGCGTTCAGCTTGGCCGCACACGGAGCGGGCCTGAGCGGGGGCATGTACGACTGGTGCATGTTCTGCTGGGTGTTCAGCTTCGCCGGCACCCTGTTGGTGGTGCTGGTGGAGCTCCTGGGTCTGCAGACGCGGATGCCCGTGTCCTGGACCAACTTCCCAATCACGTTCGCCTGCTACGCAGCTCTTTTCTGCCTCTGTGCCTCCATCATCTTCCCCCTCCATTTCCTCAAAGACACCAATGTCTACGGCGAGGCCCGCAGTTATAGGATCGCCAGCACCGTCTTCTCCTGCCTGGCCACCATCGCGTATGCCGTGGAGGTGAGCTTGACCCGGGCGCGCCCCGGCGAAGTAGCGGGCTACATGGCTACGGTGCCTGGCTTGCTCAAGGTGTGCGAGACCTTCGTGGCCAGCATCATCTTCGTCTTCATCAGCGAGCCCATATCCTACGCACATTACGACGCACTGAAATGGTGCATGGCTGTCTACTGTATTTGCTTTATCGTATCAGCAGCCATTGTGGTTCTGTGCGTCGGCGAGTGTACCGGGTTCCTTCCTTTCCCGTTTGCCCGTTTCCTGTCCGTCTATGCCCTATTGGCCGTCGCGATGTACCTCACTGCTACGATTATCTGGCCAGTGTACCAGTTCGACAGCCGTTACTCCAGGACCAGTCCGGACTCTTGCCGCATCTCTAGTGGATCTTGTGCATGGAATAAACTGGTCGCCATCGCTGTGCTGACCGCCGTCAACTTCCTGCTCTACCTGGCAGACCTGACGTACTCTGCCCGACTGGTGTTTGTAAGCACGTCGTGAAAGACTGGGCATCAAGTTCAGTGTGTTTCTTCTGCTGGTTTGTGTCTACCACTGTTGCCTCTGTGAAAGACCCACATACTGCTGAACTGAGATATGAGGTGTTTGCCGTTTCTTTGGGCTGCTTAGATGTGAAACCTGTATATCTGAACTTCATGTACTATTTTGCACAAGATGCATGTTGTATTATAGTATTTGATGTATTTTAATTCAGTTTTTATTGAGCACGGTATTCCAAAATGAACGTATTGGAACCATGGCAAGCAGATTTTCAGTGTTCAGTGCTTGTGTATGTTTTATACATTCTCACTAAATTCAGTCATCACTCATTACACGTGAGCTTAAAGTTGTTTGCTACAGTATTATGTGAATAAATAACTATTCTCACATATTTGGAGTGGTGATATTTTGCATTTCCTGATGCCAAAGCGCAAAGAAAGATGTACCAAGATTACAGTTATGTACACTGGGTGAAGAAGACCAGTTGATTTAGATGAATAATTATGGGAGTGTCCTCTGAAGAAGAAGGAGGGACTATCTTTAGTCACCATAAGCATTTTAGCTATGCTGTCAAACCTCTGTTCAGTGCTATTCTGGATCTAAAGTGAGTATCATTTTATTTCCATGGCTTTAAGTAGAAAATACCAGTTAAACATTGTAAATGGAATGAATTTTGCTGTAGGAGTCCTGAAGAGAAACTGAAGGAGTGAGTGAATATTTTCATTAAATCCTGTGTTTCTGCTCTCACGTTGCAATGGATTTGTTTTGGATTAAAGACACGTAAAATCCATTATTGTGGTATTTGTACAATAAATGCATGGGCGATTGCTTGGATTGTTAAATCATACGTTATTTTAATTTTTAAATGTAACTATTATAACTTTCAATTCTGTGAAAGCGAAACTTAGCTGCTGTACTGTGTCACGGTTTCTCCGCCCCTCCACGTGTCGGTGTTTCTGTTGTCTATTTGTTAACGTAATTTATTTTAGCTGTGTCTCGTTTGGTTTGTCGTTAGCTCGTGTATTTATGTTGCTTTGTGTTCGGTCTGTTTAGTTAATGTGCGAAGTGTGTTTATTGAGCGTTTGCGCATATTGTGTTATTTGGAAGTCGTGTTGGGTTTATTTATACAGTTGTGTGAGAGTTAGTTTGGTTCTATGCTCTTGAGTGTATACTTGGTTCATAGTTTGTCTTGTTTGTTTGTTTATGCCCGTTGATGTACGTTCGTTTGTTCTAGCACGTTTCCACGTTTAACCGTGTAGTAAAGTCTCTGTTAGCTGGTCCCTCTGTCTTGTTGTCTTTTTGGTACTGTTTGTTCGCTCGTCGTTCTCGTGTTTTCCGTGTCTTTTCACAACTTATGTGAAGTTGTCGAAGTTAAACGCGAATCCATTTTGATATAAACTGTTCTCCTCAGCGAGTGTGTCCGCCCCACTGAGTGTGCAACAACCACGTTTCACACTACTTTACAAAGGACTTTGTGCTTCCTTATATATTTATATGTATGGCACCTTTCCAACATACGTGCAACTCAAAATGCTTTAGGCTACATAGTAAAATTAGAAGAAAACAATAAAATGGCATAACTATTAAAATAGAAGAAAAACAATGTAATTAAGTAAAATATGATAAAACAATAAACCATTGAAGCTTCCTAACTAGCTTCCTGCAAATCTAAACAGGAAGGTTTTGATTCTCTCCCTGAATGGGTCAGGACCCTTGCTGCAGCGTTCTGAACTTGCTGTAGGTGTGAAATTAAGTTCTTTGGGAGAGCAGTTAAAACAGTGGTACAATGACCTAGCATGGATGTTACAAGTTACATAAACTTTCATCGGAATTCAGAACATAAAAGGAGGAAGTATATCAGAGTTTCTGTTCATTAAGATGCCGTATTGCCAATTGTGATTTTCACTTCAGTCGGAATTAGTCCTCTGCGTTTATTCATTTGCGTGGTGAGAACACGCACACACACAAGTGATGGCTCCTGTACACACGTTCCTAGAGCGGTGGGGAGCCCTAGCAGTTGGAGCGTTTGGGGTTAAGTGACTTGTTCAAGGGCACCTCAGTTATGCCGTAATGCCTGGGAATTGAACCCACGACCCTCCGGTCACAATACCTGTTCCCAATATGTAATGTAGCATGTTTTTGTACATTAAAATATTTGTTGCAGTTAAGACCCAGATGTGCTTTGTTTCTTTTAACAGCGTGAAAGACCCATTCATATCCTGCCCAGCCCTGGCAGACAGTTTTTCCATCTGCCCTCAAGATCTGCAGGAAGATCTCCTGTCGTTCAGCTGGTGAAGGAGAAGTAATCAGTGGTGTCAAACTAACATCAACTGATCAGTTATCCGTGATATCAGTTTGGGGTTGTAGGAGCTGCTCTGTGGTTCTTTCACCATCCGATCATGGCCTTTCATCACTGGGTGCGCCTGGGCGCTGTGGTCTCCTCTTGTGTGGTGCTTGGCCTGGTTACACATGTCGGAGGCCTGGGTGGAGGTTTAGGAGCATGGTGTATGTTTTGTTGGGCCTTCAGCCTCGCCGGCACACTTCTCATCTCACTGTTGCAGATATTTAATGTGAATATGAACATTTGCAATATGGAAGGATTCAATCATGAATTCTGGGACAACGTTTCCGCCACCTTCTTCAGCTATGCGGCGTTGCTCTGTCTCTCCACCTCCATCATCTTCCCCTCCAACTTCCTGAAGGGCCATCAGAACTACGACGTGCACAACCACCGTGCAGCGGCCGAGTTCTTCTCGTGTGTGACCACGCTGATGTACGTGGCTGAGGTACAGATTGCAAGGGCGCAGCCGACCTGCTACATGGCCACCACACGGGGCATATTGAAGGTGTGCCAAACCTTTGTTGCAGGCTTCATCCTCTTCTTCATCAGCAACCCAGTGTTGTACGCAGACCAGGCAGCAGTGCAGTGGTGCATGGCTGTCTATTGCATCTGCTTCATCTGGTCAATGGCCAGGATCCTGAGACGCTTGTTTTGTAACCAAAGAGACCTGACGTGTGTGAAAAGTGTATATGTGTGCGTGTCTCTGATGTACCTGAGTGCCGCGATCACCTGGCCTGTGTTCAAACTCAACAGCCACTATCCGAGCCCAATCAATCCACCCGGGCCCTGCCCGGAGGTCATGGGACTCTGTCCTTGGGGACAGGAAGTAGTGGTAACTGTATTAACCGCCCTCAACTTCTTACTTTACTTCTTTTGTACATGCTGTTTATACATCTCGAATGATGATGACCAGCAGTACAGATTAGCCACACTCAGCCACACAATCTCAGCTACACTCTCAATAGGATACAATACAATTTAATGTCTCTTCATCACGACACACATCAGAACTGAGCAGATGGCTTCTGGGCCAGCGTGGGACATGCACAAAGCCGGAGTGGCTAATCGGGAGATTCGGGAGGATTCCCGATGGGCCGGTTCATGTTAATCTCCAGTTTGGGCCGATTGGGAGGGAAAAATAATTTTGGGCCGGATTTGGTCATAAAACTCCCGGGCTGAAAAAGTGTCCCACTCCGGCCCTGGACATGCACCTCACCTACAGAGTCTGAATTTACCAGAATTTGTGATTTTCATGTAGCATTTTTATTGGTATTACACTTGTATGAATCAGTTAAATGAAAATAAGTTTGAGGAGAGCACATATTTGCTATATGGTACATGTAGCCATTAAATACTCTAATACTGTTAAATACTCTATAATTACTGTCAGTGTACTTTCAGTGACAGTGTACATACTGTAACAGTAGTCACTTCTCTTTGAATTACACTTTGAATTATTTTTATAACACTTTAAAATAATTTAAAAAATACAAACAGTACCATAGCTAGCTTAGTCAGAAAAAAATAGAACTTTGCTTCAAGTGTGCACACAAAAATTACTTGAGGGTAATACTGACACTTTATCATTTAAAAAACTAGTAAGCCCATCCAGCAGGCCACTGGAACTAGTCTAGTCACACCATTGAAAAGATAGTAATGCCAAGAACAATATAAGCACTTTATTTCTGATCTTGATTACGATGTCTACACCTCATACAATAATCTCTAGAAAATGTAAAGTATTCAATAATAAAATATTTAATGTGGTAGGCAAACTACTATATGTCAATAATACCTGATTTTCAATCTGTGGGCTGCCGCCATCCAGTGGACAGAAGCGGTACTGCTAAGAATTGAATTATTTTTTCATTCTTTTTCATTTTTGCAATTTAAAATTCATTCCAACATACATACATATTTCAACAAACTATCTTCAGATGTGATAGAGACTATGTAAATTATTTGTAAAAGTTAAACATGTAGGTTGATCTCATTTATTGGTCTGGCTCTATGAGGCTTCATCGAAATGCTGCACTTTCCTCCTATACAGTAGGCCAAACCAGTATGTGATAAAGGGTAGTATGTCCAAATACATAGTATGCACTAAACAGTAAGGGAAAAGTACCCAGATGGCTTACTGAATCGGGAGCCATTTTGAAGCATGTGATTGCAGCACGCTGTCCTATCCCATGATTCAACCGGAGTATTTAACTATGATCATGTGACATCATATGTTATATCATGTAGGTAAAATGGCAGACGTAGTATGTCTGAGGTTGTATGCATACTGCCCAGTCGCCTACTGAAAGGACATACTTCATTGAAATCTAGTGTGTACTGCCTAAATATTCTAAATTTCTGAGGGGTTTTCATTAGTTATCAGTTATAATCATCAAATTCAAATAAATAAACACTTGAAATATACCAGTCTGTGTGTAATGAATGAGTTTAATATACAAGTTTCACTCTTTGAAATAAATCAACTTTTTCATGATATTCTAATTTTATGACCAACACCTGTATCAATTGCAACAACTGAGGACGTATGAGCTGTTGAGTCAGTTCTATAATGCAGTCATAGAATCTGTGCACGTCTGTCATGGTCTGGTTCAGAGCAGCCACAGGAACACACTGCAGCAGACAGTAAGAACAGCAGAAATTATCCTCGGTACTCTGCTGCCTTCCCCTATGACTTTTACTCCTCAAGAACCAGGAAACCCATTACAAATTACTCTATTATTCAAAGGACATTACATTGCACAAAGCCTAATTATAACATTGTTGGATTTTCAGGGGCTTTAGCAGTTGTTGTAATAGAGGATGAGCAGACCTTCATTAGTGCATCATGAATCAAGAAGATCAGTGTTGTGATCAAAATACCCTTATCTTAAAAATAATCAAAACACAGATTAGCTTTTGAGCTTTACCACAAATTTGCGCAGTTCTATGTACTTTATATTACCATCCACAAAACATTTTATTCAAATATATGACTGTGTACGTGGGCAATTCATTGACTTTAAACTATCACATGATTTGCATTTGTAATAAAATACAACTAATGATTTACTTTTTAATGTGGTTAAGGTCTCTTGAAGCTAGTAAAGAAATCCTTCCTGTTTTGTACCATAAACCAAAAAATCTTGGCATATGGGAGCTCAATCCAATTTAACAGCCTTTCTGTCCATCTCAAGGCCATGACTCTACAGCTCCTGTAAAAGAAAGAAAAATAGAACGATGCCAAATCCAACTATGTGACAGGCAAACAAATCAAAACCGAATGGGACATTAAGGCCTGTAAAAGAAAAGTATTGTAAAAACATAGCATTACTGTTTGCTCACCATCACTTACTGTATTTTTTTCTTTGGGTAGGGGGGGTGTTAGTCACTCATTGGTTCAAATAGTTGGTGACGCAACTGCTGAAAATAATCTGAACAGGTGATTGTCATCAGCTACCTTTAATGAGAGGCTTAAATGGTATGCAGGTGGGTGAGTAAGTTGTGTCTGTGTGTGCTGCTCACAGAAAGAAGTGGTGCTGTGGTTTAAAATCCAGTGGCATGATGTGGTGGAACAGAAGGTACTAATATTTTGTGGTTTGCCAGTGTATATACTTAAACCATTGGGTTGCTTCCATGTGTAAACATTCTTGTCTTGTAGGCTATGGTTACTTCTCAGTGCTGTATTTCTGTTGAGGGATACAGAGGGGCTGGGAGGTGAGACACTGGCCATACTGGACCACAGACTTTAAAGCCTTGTGCATGTGTTCAAAGCTACTAACAATCTTCTTTTACTTCGTTCCATCCCCTTTAAGTGTGGAATGCAATGGCTAAACTTCCCTACCAGACCAAGATGAAGAGATCCTCTTCTAGTGTTGTGTCCATGAAACGTACTCCTCCGTTCCCTCAGCAAGTGCTAGAATCCAGCCGGACTCTGTCAAGTTGTGTTTCTGGCACTCAAATGGCTTCTTTAGAAGCTCAGACCGCAAGTGGGTCTACTGCATATCACCAGTCTGTGCCCCAAACTGACCAGCCGTTTCCTGGATTTGTATCCCAAACCCAGTTGCAGGGTTCCTCTAGTAATGTTCAAGCTCTGTTTCAGGGGCACAGCTCCACGAGTGTCCTTGGCACCCCTCAGATATCCAGTAGCTTTTTTCAGCAAGGTGTGAGGCGTCGGGGGTCTTCTGGCAGCATAGCAGCTGGATCCAGTGCTGGGGATTTCCCCAGGTGGTCCACTGGTTCAAGGGTGCAGACTACACATGTCCAGTCTACTCATACCTATCAGGGTGGTTATGTGCCTCAGTCATCGGGCCTGTCAAAGAAGCCCCAACCATCTAGTTATGTTCCTTCCCCTCTTCAACCTCAAAACTACCCACAACTTAATCCTTCACAGACCAGGCTAGTTGGTAAGCATGCGTCTCAAACCAAGACTGGAGATGTGTTGTCTTCATCTTCTCAAAGTAGCTATGCTGGCCAGTATACGAGTTCCAGGTGGCCTGCCTCACAACCAGTGGGCCAAAACCCAAGTCTCCTGGAAACATTAGCTTTGGCTCTTCAAGGCTCCAGTGCGAGTTCTGCTCTTGCTTCTACCAGTGGTCATGCATTAGGAAGTAGCAGCCCCTCAAGTGGAGGGCTTCCTTCTCAGAGTGCAAGCACATGGTGGACATCTAACGTGCAGCATGCCCAATCCCAGTCCCAGAGCTCTAGTGCTGGTGAACCTTCTGTCAGCCAGCAGTCTGGCAGGGATGCTCCTCAAACAAGCAGTAGTGGCTATCCTGCATCTTCATATTCCCAGTACGTGAGCACCCGGCAGTCCTCTAGCCATGATCAGCCTGCTCGGTCCCAGACGCTGGGCTCCAGTGTGAGTTCTTGTGGCAACCAGCAATCTGCAATGGATGCTGCACAACAAGGCAGTAGCACCTCACACGGGGCTCCTCCTCCTTGGGTTGTAAGTACATGGAAAACATCTAACATGCCGTCTGCCCAGTCCCAGAAGCAGAGTGCTAGTGCTGGTTTGACCCCCAACATCCAGCCACATGCCAGTGACCTGCCACAAACTGACACTTCTGGACCTCACCCTGCCCAGGGTTCTAGTAAATGGCAGCCTAGTAGCCGCCCCTATGTTGCTCTCCAGACAGCACAGACCCACATGCAGGGTTCCAGTGTGAGTTCTGGTTTGACCTCTGCCAGCCAACAGTTTGCCAGTGATTCAGCACAAGGCAGCACTGCCTACTGGGTCCATCCTCAGGGTGAAAGTACATGGCAGATGGTGAGCAAGACGTCCCCAGTGCAGCACCACCGTGGTGCTCTGACCACAACCAGCCAGCAGTTTGGCATGGATGTGCCACAGAAAAGCAGCGGCTATTCCCAGGGTGCGAGTGTACAGCTGCCCTCTAGCCATGATCAGACTGCTCACTCCCAGACGCCGGACTCCAGTGTGAGTTCTTGTAGCCGCCAGCAATCAGCCAGGGATACGGCGCAAAGTAGCACTACCTCGTATGGAGCATCTAGTGTGCCATCTGTCCAGACCTGGGTTTCCAGTGTGAGCTCTGGTACATCTTCCAAGGATGCTGCACATAGCAGTACCTCGTATGAAGTTCTTCCTTCTTGGAGTGCAATCACAGGCCCAACATGGAGCCAGCAGCCTGCATTGAAGACTGGCCTGTCCCAGATGGATGGTTCCAGTGTGATCTCAGACCAGCCATATGTCGGTGGTTCAGCACAAAAAATTAGCAGCTACTATGGATCTCCATCTGCCAAGGGTGAGGGCAAATGGCAGCCTATGGGTCACAACCCTGTTCTACAGACTGCTGTGGCCCAGATTCAGGGTTCCAGTGCAGGTTCTGGCTTTGTATCTGCCAGTGACTCTGCACAAAATCATGGCAGTGTCTTTTATCCTCAGGTTGTGAGTACATGGCAAACATCTAGTCTGCCATCTACCCAGTCCCAGAAGCAGAGTGCCGGTACTGGCGTCACTACCGACATCCAGCCTTATGCCAGTGATCTGCAAAAAAAGGCAGCAGCTACTATGGACCCCTGCCTACCCAGGATACAAGTGTCCAGCAGAACAAAACGCAGAGTGCTGGGTTGAGCTCAATCACCCAGCTGTCAAGCAAGGACGTACCTCAAAAAAGCAGCAGCCATTATGGACCTGTGTATTCCCAGGGTGCTGGTACATGGCAGCCCTCTAGCCATGGTCAGACTGCCCAGACCCAAATGCAGGGCTCCTCCAGTGTATACAGTGCTTCTCAAGGTTCATCCAGCTACAGTTTCACTCAGGACTTGCCTGGCTCTTCATACCATGGTGGATCCAAAATGCCTACTAACCAGTTTGGGTGGACTGTCAAGAACTAAGTCTATAATGCTGTCTTATTATGGGCTGCTGAGTTCTTGGTTGTCATGGTTCCTTAAATAAAATGCTCGAGCACTTGTTAAAGCACTTCTGGTTCGTGACCTGGTTCCTAGCTTTAAAAAAAGGCTTAATAAATTTGGTCTTGTTTTTCAAGGTGATGGGAGAGGTTGTTTTCCTGGTTTAGGATTTTAGCTGTGGTGTAAACTAAAATATACAAATGACTGTTTTGCTTTTTAATTAAATGTACTCTTTTGATCTCTGCCTAACCAACACCCAAATCCTAAGCTTGATTTTTGGAGATGCTAAAATTATTCTGCTAGGAAACAGCTTAAATATAAATTTAATTTGAAGTACAACAGTGAGTCTACATAATCCTTAATGTAGGCAAACGTCTGTAGATTTATGTAAAACCATTTTAAGTGTCATGTTTCTTTAAATATTTTAGTGGCCACTATGACAATTTACGTGAGCAATACAAGGGAATAGTGATTCCACTGTATGGCAACATTAAATCTAAATCTGAGACCCATCAGTCTGGGTATGGCTGCCGTTTTATTTCACAAAGGCCCCATGTAATCATTTCAAGCATATAATGGATGGAGGAGGGGGGGTGGGAGGAGGATTTAATGAGTAATGTGCGCAAACTAAAACTTGTGACGCTATCCAGATTAAGGATATAATAACCATCAGTCAACTGGTACAAAGGCACGACATATATAGACCATATATAACGGCCTCTGATATAGACGGACAAACGACCATCAAGTGGAGGGGATCCAGTGGTGTAGTCCTAAAAAATTAAGTGGGGGGTCGTTTTTGGTGTGGCGGTGTAGCGATTCTAAATTGTTAAGCGGCGGCGGCGGGGGGGGGGGGGGGGGGGGGGGGGGGGGTGGTTGACGATCGATCGCCAGGAGTTGGCGAATTACTAACGCATCATGTATAAACCTAGCGTTTGACGTAACAGTCTCCGTGCCACTGTACAAGGGTCAGACAGTAAGGGGGGGTGCCTGTATATATATATATATATATATATATATATATATATATATATATATATATATATACCGTACCATGACACACACACACGTGTATGTATATAAATATATATATATATATATATATATATATATATATATATACACACACACACACACACACACATACAAACAAGAGAAAAGCAGCCATTTCACCCAACCAATCACAATCAATTTAGTAACAAAATGGTTTTACACGATCTGCACTACAATTTTTTACCACTATATGTCGCTGTTGATTAGCAGACATCAGCAAAATCAGTTTAGTCTTTTTCATTATTCAGATAGACTGGCCAGCCCTTTTGTTTTCATGTCTAAATGGAGACTGATAAAGACTGGTACACGGTTCAAGTCTGCCCAGGTAATGTACCCATGAATTGTAAAAATAAAAAGGTAAAAATTGGCCCGCTGTATAACAGAGAGATAGGCCTACAGAAAGACAGAGGGAGTGCGCGAGCAAGCGAGCGAGCGAGAAAAAACAAACGTAAATACATAACCGAAAGCGAAACTCGCGGCGCAGTTTGCGTCTCCCTCCCTGCTGCTCCAAGAGCGGAACACAGAAACAGCATTAAGGGCGTTTGTGCCGCCTGCATTTGAGCGAGAGAGTTTTACACACGTCCAAGTTACACCAGTAAATCATTTTGGAAACGAAACGATGAACAGTGAGTAGTCTACCATATTTAATGTGTTTGAAATAAATCCTACAATTCATATCAAAATGTGAAAGATGGATTACAAGCGATATGGTTGCAACAGAAAAGACTTGACGTTTGTGCTGTTTAAGGGCAGTTTTACTTTATTTAATGCATCCATATAATTAGCCTCGTGTTACATACAGAAAGCTACTAGAAATAGGGGGAAAATCTAGAAATCTTTTAACACTTTCTGAGGGTTTATATAGCTCCACACTCTGCAGAGTTAAATTAACACTTTCAAAATAGTTAAAACATTTAACACTTGGTGAGAGTTACTTTGTTAACTCTCAAAACAGAGTTAAAGTAACACTTTCTTTGAGTTATTTATTTTTTTTACTATTTCAGTAGTTAATTTCACTCCCTAAATATTTAGTTATTAACACTATTAAAATGTTAAAATTAGAATATATTCCCATTCAGTTGAGGTCCTTCAAAGTTGAACTACAACATTGTGAAAGAAGGTACAATGTACAAACTTTCATCTCTAACACTATATGAACTTTGAATATTAAAACCATTGTAGAAATTAAGTTCAGATGTGACCAGTAATGGTGCGCAAGTAAAAGAAAGACACGATCACACCAGTCTCATTGAAAATGAAGGATTTAATGAATAAAGTGAACCAATGCAAAACCCGTGACATAATCTAAATAAAGGATACAATAACCAGAAGTGAACTGGTACATACTAGTCAACACAACTAGTCCCCGAACATAAGGGGAGCCCTCACCTCTCATGGGGACTCTTCAAGACCCGCTCACCCCACAACATCAGGGGGCTTCTACCTAAAAGATCCCTAAAGGTCCAGAAATACTGTTTTACATCTCTGGGGAGAAACACCTGCACCTAAAATAAACACACACACACACACACACACACACACACACACACACACACACACACACATATATTAATTGTGAAACGCACACATAACCTTGCTTAATAATACATACACCTTGATACAGTAGTTTAGGCTATCAAAATCACATTACTATCCTTTTAATGTTGGTAAAAAAAATTCAGAAATTGACGTTCACCAATTGTTTTTCCGTTCCACAAACTGCGGTGCTGTTCCATTCTGGCGCCAATAAATGCTACACCTTTTAAAACTGAAAGACCCTAACACTAGACCCTAGCGTATAAAAACACACGTTGGTCTTAGTGTAAAGACAAGTGTTGTTTTGATATAATTATTCATTTATTTTAATTAGTTGTGGGCCGTAATCAGCGTTACCGGCCCACCATTTATTTTAATCCTCACTGTCAAATTATGGAGTGCTAGCTAGCTAGCTATCGCTATCAGTTTGCTAACTTAGCTAGGTTAGGTATGCTAGCAATAACTGTGCTAATCACCTCAACACGTTTGTTATTCGGTCCCTGGCATCAAGGTTTTGTACGTATATAACATCCGAGGGTGTTTTATTGTACATAATGCATTTCACATAATCAAATTAAACTTTTCAATAAGACTGAATAAATAACACTCACCGTGTACATCTTTCTCCAAGAGGAAAATGGCGCCGACTTTCTCCAGCCGAGGTGAAATGAGTGGGCGGAGTTTAATGACGTCTTTGCGGGAGTTATTTAGATGGATTAACACTGATTTGATCAACACTGTCAGATAACTCCAACACTGAACAACATTTAAATCTAACAATGTTAAAATTACTCTTTGGGAGTGAAAATCAACTCTGAAATGTTTAACCCTCAAAATGTAACACTCCAGTTTTTGCTGTGTAAGTGTACGTTTATGGGATGTACAGAGATAGAAAAACATGCCAACAAGATTATAATGATCATTCAGAGCAAGCTTATCAGAACATTGACGAAGGAAAACATTTATTAACCCACCAAGATTCATGTTAACAACGAAACATCTGTTGGATGATTATTTATGATTGTAGTTCCCATGATCCAGGCCCACCCTTTATTGTGGATTTAGGCCCGGGCTACTGGTGCTGGGTGATCCAGGATTAATTCCTAGAAGTTCTATTCAGAGACCAGACTCACAAAGTACCAACTCGACATTTAAACACTTGAATTTAGGGTCACAGTTCCAAATGTTAGAGGGTGGAGGGGTTAGAAAGTCAGGTTAGATGAAAAGACATCACGGTACGTGTCACGGTATGGCGGGCCACCTACTGGTCGCCCCCGTCTACAGCGGCAGCTGTCCTGTCAATTGTTGCGTTATGTGTAGGGCTGCCACAAACAATTATTTTAATAGTCGACTAATCACCGATTAATTTTTACGATTAGTCGACTAGTCGGATTGTACGTTAATTGAATATAAAACATACACTAGAATGCAACTGCTATTATATAACCATCATTAGATTTCAGCTATAACTAAAAATAAAAACAATTAAGATCATAGTTCATTAAACCTTTAATGAAATATGCAGCTTGTTGCAACAAACAATTATTAAAATAAGGATAAGGCACTGCCTTAAAAAACACAAAAATAAATAGGCCTACATTAATAAAGAATTTTTTTAGGTTTTTCTTTCTTTCATTAGTCTCTGGCATCAAACTTCGCTACATTTAAATCAAATTAGGTAGGGACCTGAAACTAAGGAGTTATTCACAAAAATAAAGTTTTGGTCTCACTGACGTTACAGAAAATACACGAATGCGTGCTAAGGCTAATGAAACAAATCGCCATCACTAATGTTAACTTTTACAGCTACAGCGATAAGCAGGGTTGCCAACTCTCACGCATTGAGAGTGAGACACACGCATTTGACCGTCTTCACACGCTCACACACCCGATTTCTCACGCCGAAAAAAAATCTAGTTTATTTACCTCTGATCCACATCTATGATTCAATGAGTTCTTGCTTCTTGATCTTAGTGCAGCTTTCGACACAATTGATCATAGGATCTTGCTAGAAAGGTTAGAACGCTGGGTTAGAGTCTCAGGCACAGCCCTTTCATGGTTTCAGTCTTACTTAACAAATCGCTATCAGTTTGTAGAGCTCAATAATATTTCATCCAAACGTACAATGGTTAAATATGGGGTCCCGCAAGGCTCCATCTTAGGACCACTATTATTTACATTATATATGCTACCATTGGGCACAGTTATAAACAAACATGGTGTCAATTTTCACTGCTATGCGGATGACACTCAAATTTACATATCAGCCAAACCCGATGACAAACTCGGTTTAGGAAAAATTGAGGCCTGTGTAAGAGATATTAAATGCTGGATGTCTCTAAACTTCCTACAATTAAATGAGGACAAAACAGAAGTTCTCCTTGTGGGCCCTAAGGCCGCAAGACAGAAAATTCCAAATTTAATGCTTAATCTTGCAGACTATCCCATTACACCTGGCACAGTAGCCAAAAACCTAGGCGTCATACTCGACTCCGACCTATCATTTGATAAATATATAGATAATACTACTAGTATAGCTTTTCTACATCTCCGCAACATTGCCAAATTAAGAAATGCATTATCACAGGATGATGCAGAAAAATTGGTGCACGCCTTTGTTAGCTCTAGACTAGACTACTGCAATTCACTACTGTCAGGATGTTCAAATAGGAATCTAAATAAACTTCAAGTAGTTCAAAATGCCGCAGCTAGAGTTCTGACCAGAACTAGAAAATTTCAGCATATTAGACCAGTCCTATCAGCCCTGCATTGGCTCCCAGTTAAATTTCGTATTGTTTTTAAAATTCTATTATTAGCATATAAAGTACTACACGGGCTTGCTCCTGAATACCTCCAGGAACTTATTTCCTACTATGAACCCCCACGTCAGCTAAGATCACAGGGTGCTGGTCTGTTATTAGTTCCACAAATTAACAAGGTAACAGCAGGGGGAAGAGCCTTTTCTTATAAGGCCCCCCAGCTTTGGAATAATCTTCCTAAATGTGTCCGGGACTCTGACACAGTCACAATCTTTAAATCTAGGTTGAAAACCCACTTATTTAGTCTAGCGTTTGATAATTAATATCCCCCTTAGATAAAGGTACAGATCCAGGGGTTCATAGACGAAGGGTTTTATGGTAGACTGGGGCGCTGGTGTTGTCGACCTGTCACTGCTCGTGGTCACTCAAGTTTGTTGACAGTGCAGTGGACGGATGCCATTGTCTCAGAATGCCCCCAAGCCTATGTTACCTTCTGGTTCTGCCTTTTTTTTTAGCTAGGCTGTAATAATTTAACTTAGTGCCGGAGTTGCTGCCACACTCCAGAAATGTTTATAATTTTACCTGTCCTGTATATGTCCTCATACAGAGCTAATTTTCCCTGTTTCATTTCTCCACATGGCTGCCCGCCTGCTTGAGAAATAATGAGATGAGGAGAGACAAGCGATCCATCCTGGCCGGCCACCTCCTGCCTAACCGGATGCCTACACCATGATGGGCATTATTACATCTTTTTCGGTCTAAATGGACATTATTGCATCTTTTACATTCTGTCTACATTCTGTCTATATTGTTGTTGTTGTCATGGTGACCGGTGTCGGCCAGAGGAGGATGGGCTCCCCCCCTGAGTCTTGGTTCCTCTCAAGGTTTCTTCCTCATGCAAAAAAACTAGGGAGTTTTTCCTTGCCACTGTCGCCTTTGGCTTGCTCACTGGGGGCTAGGACTCGGCACTTGTAAAGCTGCTTTGTGACAACAACTGTTGTAAAAAGCGCTATATAAATAAAATTTGATTGATTGATTGAGTTACTAGTTCGCTCTGGCGACAACCACTGGCAATCAATCGCGATATAATACTTAATTTGTATTATATCGCGATACTTAATATATATAATACAAATACTTAATTTGTATTATATACCCCCCCCCCCAAAAAAAAAGATCAAATCTCACTCCAAGTGATCTTGAAAAGTTGGCAACCCTGCGATAAGTAAGTACTAAGTTAACGCTCTGTTTATGGTAACTTTAGCAGCTAACTAGCAATTTAGATTACAGAGATGACGGTCCCTATTCATCATTGTTGTCACAATTAGCCACAACATGCTTCAGGTACATGCTCGTACATCGCGGTTGTGCTGCCGTGGAAGGCAAGTTCTGCCTTGCAGATATTGCACGCGTTTCGGAACCCGACTACGGAAAATGATCCCACACTTTTGAGTTCCGTAGCCGGGTAGCCACGATACCAGAACCTGTCTGTATAACGTCCTGGGATGTCGTCAACTGTCCACCCCGGTTTCCACTACTGCGCATGTGCGTCAAGGACAGAAATGCAGATGCAGCAGTGGAAACTGTCGCAGCAGTTTGGAGAGGAAAAAAAACGATGCATCGACTAATAAATTAGTCGTAGACTATTTTAGTAGTCGACATAGTCGTGACTAGTCGACTAATCATGGCAGCCCTAGTTATGTGCGTCCCTCGGGTGGGCGGAGCCCATGATCCGTCTCACCTGAGGGTCATTTGTTTGCCTATAAATGATATGTCTTTGTACCAGTTGACCGCTGGTTATTATATCCTTAATTTGGATCAGTTCACAGGTCTTGGTTTGCGCACTTTTTCAATTAAACCACTTTTCCCCTGAGACTTGGCGTGATTGCTTCCATTTTATTTCGCTCACCCTGCCCGTCACAGAAGGACAATTTATGGGTTTGTTGTTAGGCATCCTGGCACCTGAGGGGTCCTGGTTCTTCTTCCTGGGCCAAGGGTTAAAGAAATCTTTCTGAGCAGATCCAGGTTCCATATGAGAAATAAGTGTAATTTATCTTCTGTACACTCATCTACTTTTAACCAGTTAACTTTTAAAACTTTTTTTTTATTACATAGGTCATTCCCAGCAGAGGATTTTACTCGTGGGAAGAAGTGGTGATGGCATTACCAGCACTAGAAACACCATCCTGGGACATAAAACATCTGAGTCTATCAACATCCAGAGGAGACAACTTACAGTTGTTGAAGCACCTGGACTTTTTGACACAAGTGTCACTAACACACAGATCCAATATGAGATAGAAAAGTGTGTTGGAAAATGTACCCTGGGTCTACATGCCATTCTCATCATTCTCAAAGTTGGTAGATACACCACACAAGAAGGAAGAATCATCAAAGAGATTGAAGAACTATTTGGGGAAGAAGTCCTTAAATATTCCATAGTTCTTTTTACAAATGGAGATCAACTTGAAGATGGCCAGACCATTGGACAGTTTGTAAGGCAAAGCAGAGATCTACAGGACCTAGTAGATCAATGTGGAGGTCGTGTTCATGTTGTTGATAATAAGTACTGGAATGAGCAGCAGGATGGGTACAGGAGTAACAGGGTTCAGGTAGAGAAGCTACTGAACACCATAGAGGGGATGGTGAACAAGAATGGAGGAGAGTTTTACACCAGTGAGATGTTACAGGATGTGAGAAGAAATAAAGAACAGGGGGAAATTATGAGAAAATGTAAGAATTTTATACAATGGATGAAGAAAAATATACACAGAAGACATTGGGCAGTTGTGATAATGACTTCTGTGTTGGTCATAGGAAGTTATTATTATTATTATTATTATTAATTTTTGGAGCATAAATATCTGCGATAATGTGATAATTTATTTGGAAACTTTATTTGGAAATTATTCATCCACCTCCACCTTACAAGGATTTATATAATTGTTAATAAGAACTTTCTTAATAACAGTATGCTTCATTAACAATGCAATGAGAAAATGAGACTAACAGAAACATGATAATGGAATTGGTTCATTTACAGTGCATATTTTAACAGTGCATATTTTAAATCTTATATTATGGTAACAAGCATATTGTTTAGCTGTGTAAAACAGCAAGGCAAAAACAAAGCACTTTGAAGAACAGAGTACAATACAGAGAATTGCTTGGCATGGCCACAAATTTAGCTAATCCATGCATTTTAAACAGACTTTCGCTATCTCTGCTCTTTTTCAGATCACTGTCTCTTTAATCTGTTGTGCGTACAAATCAGGGTCAGTGGTCAGTTGTGCTAAATACAGTTTTTGCTGCTATTTTAAGTCGTAAAATGATGTTATAGCAGAATGAGGCATTGGCCCAACTCATTTAATTTCTGTGATGTCAAGTAGTATTATCATAATTTTCAAATCATATTGTTCTCTACATTATTCTCATAAAACTAAGGAAAATGCTATGATATAAAATATGATCAATATAATCATTTACCTAACAAGGTAACAAGGTCACCTATAGGAATCCCTAACCACCAGGCCATGACTGCCCGCAGTCACACTCTAAACTGGGTGTTTCCTTGCCACTGTCACCCTTGGCTTGCTCACTGGGGGCTTGGACTCGGACACTTGTAAAGCTGCTTTGTGACAACAACTGTTGTAAAAAGCGCTATATAAATAAAATTCCTCCATGGGTGCCATCCATTTCTGTAGGTAGTCGAGGCATGAACTGTACAGGACCTGAACCTGAGAACTGAAATGGTCAGACCTTTGCCCATATCCATCCTTCTGCTTTTGAGCCAGCATACTCTTGACTTTGAGAGGCATGAAGTTGTTCATCTTGCGCTCATGAAGCAAGCTCTCCACCTTGTTCAGAATCCTCTTCACCTCCCTCTTCATCTATTGAATATTGGGCTGAAACACTGACATCAGTGAATGCATTTGCATTGAACTCATCCTCAAAAAAAAAACAACTTGATCTGCACTGGTGGCCTGTCCTGGGACAAAAAGAATGCTTTCAAAGCTGGATACATTTGCAGCAATCGCTCAATCCCTGGGAATAATGATAGCCATCGTGTCTGTGAGAGAGGAGAGCCCAGTAATTAACATCAGCAAACTCACAATACTCCTTCAAATTCTCTGTGCAGACAGTGTAGATATTAAAGTGGTGATAGATTTTGAAAATTATTTGTTCAATGTCAAGGTCTAGTGTGTCTGCGCCATGGTGAAAACAATTGTTCAGGATATGAGCTGGACAGCCAACACCAATAAGAGTAGTGTTCTGCAGGGACTTCTTTAAATTAGCAAAAACATTCTTTCCTTCCTAATTACGCCGGATTCCTCCAAACATTGTATTACAATTATCCCCAGTAAATGCAATGCATTTAGAAAAGATTCCCTTCTTTTGCAGTGTCTCTTATGTACTGAGCAATGGTGTCAGCTGATTCATTTGGGGTGCTTTTGATTTCAATTCATTTGTTTTGCACACCACCATTCTTCCAGTCGTAATATTGGATCAGCAGAGGGAACAGTTCTACTGCTCCATGGTTGCTGCCATCAGTGGAGACGCCACAGTAGGGAATACATTGAAGTGCTTCTAAAGCAACGTCGACAGAATGCGGGGCTATCACGGAATGTACAATGGCTTCAGTCTTTGTTCAGGCACATGAGAATTTTGGAGCTGTTGGGGAGTCTGTGAAGGCCTTCCTTAACAAGCCCGATGTGCAGTCCATTGACTTGTAGCTTTCGTGGTGCTTAACTGTATGAAAAGCAAAGCTGTCTTCTGCTGCAATTACGGCTACACTGTCTGATTTTGTCACAAAGAAATCTGTGACTTTAGCCGAAGAGCTCTCGCCCCTGGCTACTTTCACGTGCTTTGTTTAATTGACGTGCACTTGCATGTTGTTGGCACCTCTGTTCTATTTTGCTCAATTGTATAAATTGTTTGTTGATTCCATTGTCATTACATATTCAGTGGGTCACACCTTCAACTTCCAACCAGTCTCCAACAGCCAAAAATTCCCTAGCAACTTTCTGAAGCTTTCTGAAGTACCGAAGTGTTTGTCCTAATTTTATTGCAATATGAATTTTATTTCAGAAAGGTATACTAAAAATGAAAAAGAATTTAGATGGTAAAATGAAATTTTTCTACTTTCTACTTTGAAGAATTACAACAGCACAAACATGCTGACGTGGCAACAGCACAAACAATGACAACAACAACAAAAATGTACACAACAAAGACACAGCAGACTGTGTCAAGGGCGTCTATACAATAGGGGGTGCCATACCATTACAGGTGGATTTAATCTTTGATTTTGGTGAGTATGCTATCAACGACCACAAGCACTGGATTCTCATCTGAGCTCACTTGAGGCAAGGAGGCCCCCGAATCTCACCCAGGAGGCAATGGTAGTTCCGCAGAACTGTGATGTGTGAGGATTCAATATTAGGTAAAAACTGTCCTCTGCTAATGTTACAACCCGGCCTAGGCTACCAGATCGTAACAGGAAAAAGACGGAGAAATAATTATAAATAAAGGAAAATAGTTTTATGTATTTGTGGCAGGACAATACAGACTTCGGGAGTTGATATGGCCAAAGAAAAATAACAACTCCGAAACACAAAAAAAGAATGACTAGCTTCCTATTTACCAGAGAAAATAAACAAGAAAATATACAATAACCTAGCCTCACTCCCTAGCAGTAAACAGAGGCAAAAAGGAACAGAAATAGCCTCAACTGCCTACGTACCAAACACTGGTCTGCAAAACCAATAAGGTGAATATTTATAAATATATACAATGGGTGCTATGAACAAGAGGCTATATACAAAGGGCGACCAGACTGATATAAAGGGGAAAACCGTAATTGTAGTCAAAGGAATAGCGTAAGGTCATAACCAACACAGAATCCAAAATACATACAACAAACACTTCCAAACAAACACAACGGACAAACTAGTCTTAACTATACAGTAAACCACTTAGCAAAAACTCAAACAACCCTCAATTCCTTCCTTCCTGCCTGCCTCCTGTCTTCATTCCCAGGCCGGTTTAAATGGGGTGATGACAGCAGAGACAGCCAACGGGACGTTGGAAGTGGTGTGAGGACAGACAGCCAACGGGACGTGGACATCGTCGTTGCGGAGCACGATTGGACGCGTTACCTGGGGAAACACAACTACACAAGCACAACATGCGGTGCTTGGGTTGCCATATGACAACCCTAGTGAACTATATATAAATAATCCTACATCGACCTGAGGGTCGTAACACCCCCACCCATAAGAGTGAACTAGGGGGTCCCAGCACGAGACAAACAATCCGCCACAACATTCTCACTGCCTTTTTTGTGTTTAATGTCCAGATTAAAATTTTGGCAGATCAAAGACCATCGCATCAGTCTTTGATTCGTGTTCGACATTCGGTACAGGAACACAAGAGGATTATGGTCGGTGTACACAGTGATGGGAAGGGCGCTAGAGCCGATGTATACTTCAAAATATTGAATGGCGAGTAGTAATGCGAGGGCTTCCTTCTCTATGGTGCTGTAGTGACACTGATGGCGAATGAACTTGGCTGAAAAATATGCAATGGGGAGATCAACATACGAAACATCCTCCTGTAACAACACGGCTTCACAAGCAGTCTCACTGGCATCAACCTCCAATTTGAAAGTCTTTGTGAAGTCGGGAGCGGAAAGGACAGGAGACGAACACAACAACCGTTTTACGGCCTCAAACGCTGACTGACAGGTGGGGGACCACTCAAATGTGGTGGACTTACGCAATAGGTTTGTAAGGGGTAGCACAACATCCGAGAAGTTTCTGCAGAAACATCTGTAGTATCCTGTCAAGAACCAAGAAAAAGCCTAATCTCCTTCTTGGTTTGTGGAATAGGAAATTCAACTATAGCTTGAATTTTTGCTTCCACTGGACGAACCACACCACGGCCTACTCGTTTCCCCAAATAGGTCACCATGGCATGACCAAACTCACACTTAGCGAGGTTTATGGTTAAATTCGCTTCCTGAAATGAGAAATATTTTCTCAAGAGTACCCATGTGGTCCTCCCATGTGTCAGTATATATAATGACATCATCTAAATAGGCGTCACATCCCTCAATATTTGTCAAAACACTGTTCATAAGGAGCTGAAATGTCGCCGGAGCGTTTTTCAACCCGAAAGGCATAACTGTACTGTAAAAACGCACCAGGAATAGCAAATGCCGAAATCTCTGAGGCCTTTTTGGATAACGGAACTTGCCAATACCCCTTGAGCAAATCAAGTTTTGTAATGAACTGTGCATTACTGCACACAGTCATCTATACGGGGGAGTGGGAACGAATCGGTGGTTGTTACGGAGTTGACCTTTCTATAATCCGTACAGAACCGAAAGGTGCCGTCAGGTTTAGGCACCAGTAAGCAGGGTGAACACCACGGACTGGAACTAGGCATGGCAAATCCATGTTGCAACATTTTGTCACATTTTGTCTCCTCAGACAAAGGCAGAACCGAACTCAGCATCAATGACTGCTGCCCCGATGTCTCTCAGTATGCGAACGGGATACTGAATCGCACCTGACGGCAACACCGCCACAGTCCCATAATAGGTATCGGACTCCTGGGGTAAAGAGGGAGTATGAACTAACCCGATGGGTTTTGCTGGTGAGTGGGGCTTCCTCTGGTTTTTATGAAGCAGCTTTGGACAACCTACGATAAAGTGACCAGCTTTGTGACAATAAAAACATTGACGTAACTCACCAGACGTCCTCACGAGTGTGTTCAGAGGTGGTATAGCAACACGATCGGTCTGACGTGCTCGCTGGGGAGTTGAGAATATGATTTTGTTGGTTAATACAAACTCGTCTGCAAGGATTGCAGCATCAGCAAGAGATGACACCTTCTATTCATTTAGATGTACAACTAATCTCTCCGGAGCACATGTTTTAAATTCTTCTAATAAAACCAATTCTCTAAGCTGTTCAAGTGTGTTCACCTTGCAAGACGCGCACTGGCCGGTGCCAGCAGGGGAAACGTGATAGGGTGGATGTTGTCTCATCTCCAATTCCAACTCCAACTTTCACACCCTGACATTCCGATGTGTCTCAAGTTCAATAGCACGGACACGCTGTCTACCCAATTCTAGTTCTAACTCCTTCATGCGTAACGCAAGCATCGGGTCCATTGGACCAGGAGTAATAGGTTCCACACGCACTATATCCAGAGATGGGGACTCGAGTTTGGGACTCGGACTCCAGTCGCACTTAAGTCGCATATACAGTGACTTCAGACTCTACTTGCATTCAAAAGACTTGCAACTCGATTTGGACTTGTGATTTGAGACTTGTGAACAATCTTTTAGTGGAATGTTCTTTTGTGTTTCATTTGACAACCTTTTCTCCGCCTGTCTGTATGCTTTTTACTTCCCGCTGACGTAACATTTTCGGCGTGCGGACCCTCGCGCCGGTCACGTCGCGTCAAGTATTTCACAAGTGACCGTTGCACGCGACTCCGCACACCTCATGCGAACCTGGCACTGCGCGCAAAACATCGCGATCATGGCGCTGGTGAGGACGCTCGCTTCTCTTCCACCATTCATAATAAGTTTTGGGTACAAAACAAGTAGCAAATAGAAGAGCAGCAAAATGCAACGTGTGTGGCATAAAAATACAGGACGCTGGTTCCACCACATCTAATTTTATTCGCCACCTGAAAACCCACCCGGAAAGGTTAGTCACTGCCTGAAAGGTTATTAACAATATTGCAATATTGGTATTGACTTGCCACCAGTGCACCAGTAGAGAGGGTGTTCAGTCATGGAGTCCTCATAATGCGCCCTCACCAAGCCAGGCTAAGTGCAAGTACCCTGTCAATCCTGATCTTTTTTAAATGTAATGCGTTAGTTGCATAAACATTTTCCTTGTATTGGACACTGAAAGACACCTTGAAGTTCAAGTAGATTGTGTTTGATCCAGTTCATTAGGAGACAAATAGTTGTTGCTGCAGGGCTTTTTATGTCAGAATCATTATTATTGTAAAATTTGAATTCTGTTTTTAATTTTTATTTTATAATGAGTAATTTGGTTGCTATTTTCTTTATATATGAAAGGTCTGCATATATATATGCACACATATAAATGTGATTTTTTTATTTCACAGCCCTCCTTTATCTTTTAGAACAAAATATAGTAGATGTTCTACTGAAAGAAGAGAATATTGTATCCAGAAATATGTCAGTTTTGTAAGAAAAATACTTTTTGGAGAAAAATACGGATACAAATTTATCTGGAAAACATTTGTGTGTGCGTGCGCACTTTTAAAAATTGTATTTCTTCATTTACCAGTTTAAGCTATTATACATCAGAAGTGTCATAACAGACCAGGGGTGGGTTTCCCGAAACGTTCGTAACGCTAAGTACTTCGTAACCTCGTATGAAACGTACAAGGTTAAGAAGTACTTAGCGCTACGAACGTTTCGGGAAACCCACCCCATTACAACTATACAGTGATTTGCGCCTACAGTGTCACTCAAATATTTGAGACTTGACTTGGACTTGAGATCAAAGACTTGAGACTTGACTTAGACTTGAGGTCAAAGACTTGACTTGGACTTGAGATCAAAGACTTGAGACTTGACTTGGACTTGCAAAAAATGACTTGTGAGCATCTCTGACTATATCTTTAGCCTCAGCCTCAACCTCGGCCTTGATTCCCGGCTCAGACGGGAAGGCAACACCTGGAGTCTCGTCTCTATCTGGCAGAATCTGCTGCCGTACGAGCTCCTCGTACAGAATAGTCTTGATGGCGCGTTTAGTATCAGAACGAGACACACCGCTACATCAAAGAAATCTGCAATCAATAAAAGATCATCCTTCCGACACTTATCAAATTGTTCTAAGGTGGGAAACAACGTGAATTGTACTAAATCGTACTAAACTTTCTATTGTCATATTACAGCCCCGGGCCCCTCCCTTTGGGCGGATGTATGTGTAGTCTATGTCTAGCTACATCTAGGTTACATCCTGTGCTTGACTTTGTCAGAGTCACTACGTGTCTGTGTATTCGTTTCATGTTGTCTTAAGCCAAAAAAGAACATTCTTTAGTTAAGAAAATTATACCTTCTGTCAAGATTTCCTTGTGAATGCCACAATACTTTATAAGTATACTGTATGTGTGTATACTTTTTTACACGTCAGGATTTCACCTGGCACCTCAAAAAACACTGCGGTGGTTGAATGGCCAGCTATTTAATATTAGAGGGATTTTTCTTTTTTGACATCAGGCTCTCTTCACATGAACTGAACTTTGAAATATGACAATACAGAATTAACTGCACCAGGACCACTTGTGATTTTGCTCAAAGTGTGAAGGTACATGATTTTGGTATTTTTCATTTTCCACCTTTGAAATGTAAACGGACAAGAATGTAGCATACAACAAATAAGTACAAAAATAAATAAGCAAGCACTGTGATAAATATATAGAATATAAAGTTAACAGTGGACAGTGTGGTGTTAGATGACGATTAAACAGTGCAGGCAGAGTTAACATTTCTGTCAGACTCTGTGGTTTGAGTGGTTTGACTTCCTGTGCACATCCACCTAGAGACCAAAGGGTAAATGTCTTTCACTCCATATAAGGTAAAACAGCTGTTGATTGGTTTACTGATGATTCTTTGCCTCTACTGATTCTGCAGTTGACTCCGGGGAGGGGGACACCTTGGAATTATTCTGGAGGGATAGTGGGCCCTGGTCTTTTTTTACAATAATAAAACTGCTTATCTAAAAGATGGATCAAGTCATTTGAAAGTCTCTGAAAACAAAACACAACCAGGAATATGTTAGTTGGCTTTGACTCCTTTACATATTATCATGGACTGAGACAAGCACACCTTTTGTGCATAAGCTCAGCATATTTTCCCTTTGAATAGGGAGGAGTGGCTAATGTGAATTACGTGTGGTTTCTACTCTCACAGTTATGAAACAGAGAACCAGCAGCAACTGGTTTGAATCTGGCCACAGACATACATTTTAGACATACAGAAGTCACAGGATTCTCTCACTTTGGATGCTGAAGTACCTGCAAACATTGAACAATCTGACTGAAGTGACTGCCAACAGTGAAGGTACCAAAGTCTAATTAACATTTGTCAGGGTGCAGCTGTTGCAGTCATTGTAAAATAAATGTCAAATACTTTTGACATTACTGTCAAATACTTCACTGTTGTTAAGCTGTTTTGCCTTCCTAATTAAACTGTTTTTATAGATTAGGGCAAAGTTACTACATTTCTAAAATAAGCTAAGCTATTTAAGTTTACACATACATTAGGAAAATACCAACAATCTGTACTGTTTGAATTTGTTTGCAATAATAATAAAGTTTGCCCGATGTGGAAGTTTGACAGACTGGAAATAAGCTGTATATTTTCATCTCACCACTAGAACTATAAAAAATCTATATATTTAACTATCCAGCAAATGTTGTCTTAGAGAATTGAAAGAGTTCCTGAGAGTAAGGCCTGCACGAAACACTAATTTTGTTTGTGTACTAATGTACAATATTTGAAGTTTTAAGTACAGGTTTAATTTGACATTTTTGCTAATTTTCATGGACTTTATGAAAATTCCTAGATAACTCCAAGCTTGTAAAAATGTTCTGCACAATGAATTGTGGGCTGTTATCACATGTTGCACTGGAGAAGTACTGGTGCAAACTTGGAGTGAGACTAGAGATGAACGTTCCAACTTCATGAAAACATTCTCCTCCCACAATGCTCCACTCTCTCTCTGCACTCCACACATTATACATATTTTTCAGTTCTCAGAAATGTAGTTAAAAAACTGAACAGATTTTTGTTTTTGATTAGGTGCGTGGAGTCTCTGTGGAGAAGATTTTGCCTCTCTTGTTTTATTGACAAAGCCTGCCCTGAAATAAAGGCACAGAGGTAAAATCTATATTATATTGAGATACCATGTAAGATTTATTAATCAAATGCACCATTAAAACTAACTTCAGATTAATATCTGAACTCATTTCAAACTGCAATCATGGTAACTGGTATACACTACCATCATATGAGAAAGATAAACTGTTTTCCATCAATGCTCTTTTGTCTCTTAATAGGAGCCATGAATAAACTGAGGATTGTGCTTCTTGGGAAAACGGGTGATGGAAAAAGCAGCTGTGGAAATTTGATACTCGGTGAAAACATATTTGATATTCAAAGTGCACCTATATCAAAAACTCAAATATGTTCCTCAAAAACAAAATCTATTAATGAGAAGGACATAACAGTGGTTGACCCACCTGGGTTTTTTGACACTAAGCTCTCTTCTGAGGAACTAAACCCTGAAATATTACGATGCATTACTGAGTGTGAACCAGGACCACATGCATTTGTGATTGTGCTCAAAGTGGGAAGGTACACAGAACATGAGAGAGAAACTGTGGAAGAAATAACAAAGTCATTTGGAGATGATGCTCTAAAATATGCAGTGGTCCTCTTCACCTTTGGTGATCAACTCAAAAAGGGTCAAACTATTGGAAACTTTGTGAAGAAGAGTAAAGAGTTACATGATCTTGTGAATAAATGTGGAGGTCGTGTTCATGTTGTTGATAATAAATACTGGAATGAGCAGCAGGATGGGTACAGGAGTAACAGGGTTCAGGTAGAGAAGCTACTGAACACCATAGAGAAGATGGTGAAGAAGAATGGAGGAGAGTGTTACACCAATGAGATGTTACAGGATGTACATAAAGCTGTAGAAGCAGAGTATATGGCTTTATGTGGGATGGGTAAAGGGGTTCCAGATATTAAGATGAGAAAACAAGCAAAGCAGAATGTTTTTACCAGACTGTTAGTAAGGTTAGTGGGGGTAGGAACTGGGGTTTTGCTGGGTGCTCTTCTTGGTGCTGGGGCTGGAGTGGCTGTTGTGTTGATCATCATGAAGGAAATTGGAATAGTGACAGGGCCAGTCTCAGCAAGTACAATTGGAGCAATGGCTGCAGCTGGAGCAGTAATAGGAGGAGTTGGTGGTTATCATGTAGTAGAAGGGGCAGAGACCATGAAGGATGCAGTGAAAATGGTACATAAAGAAGCCTGTGATGTAATAGACAAGGCTAAACAACTCTTATCTAAATCAAATCACTCAGACTACAAATTTGATAATAGTGATAGAAAACAATCTGGATCTTTTTAAACAGATGTTATTTGATTTGAGTGTTTTATGGAACATGTGAGAACAGATCATGCTTATGTGTATGAATGATAAGTATGGATAAGTATCCAATAAGTATGAACATATTGAAGCAGTATAAGTTCATGTATTCTCATGTGTACAGGTTGTACATTTAATTGTTCCATGTTTTTTAAGCAATCTTACATTTAAAATGTTTTATACTGTAATAAACAGAAACAGAAATCTTTCATAATTCTTTTTTTATACAGACTTCTGGATGGCATTAAATGGACCCTGTATATAGTGTTGGCACCCCTGAATTTTTTTCCAGAAAATTAAGTATTTCTCCCAGAACATTATTGCAATCACACGTTTTGTTATACACATGTTTATTTCATTTGTGTTTATTGGAACAACACAAAAAACAGAGGAAAAAAGGTACATTTTGTCACGGTGAGGGGGCCGGGTCGCCACCAGAGGGCGCGCATCCCGGCCAGCAGCCGATCCCTGCACACACCCCCGCGCACGCAGCCACTCCCACAGTCGCAATCACCATCATACTGTGCCAACATGTGCGTGATGTACGGGCAGTTCTGGGCACGCTCTTGCACAATCGTTTGTATTGCAAGCTCGAGAAGTGCGAGTTCCATCTCAGTGAGATGAACTTCCTAGGCTACACCATTAGGCCAGGCTCCGTACACATGCAGCACAGGAAGGTGGAGGCGGTCGTGAAATGGATGCAAGCGCAACTACGGGGTGGGAGACCGTGAGTTGTTGGCTATGCGGAAGGCGTTCGGTGAGTGGAGACATTGGCTGGAGGGAGCTAAGCATCCATTCACCGTGCTTACTGATCACAAGAACCTGGAAGATATCAGGACCACGAAACGGATGAACGCCCGTCAAGCCAGGTGGTCTCTGTATTTCTCTCGTTTCAAGTTCCAGGTGACATACCGGCCATGAGAGAAGAACCAGCGTGCGGATGCGCTATCTAGGTCCTTTCCTGGCAGTACGGAGTCGACGAGCGAGGAGCCGGTGCTTACGCCTGAGTGCGTCGTGGGAGCTTTGGAGTGGCAGATCGATCGGGAGATCGAGGCAGCGAACCTGCATCCAGGTTGCCCGCCGCACCGTAAGTACGTTCCCCCCGCGCACCGTAGTGCCCTCATCAGCTGGGCTCATACGTCAGTGGGGACGGGGCACCCAGGGGTGTCTAAAACGGCTCAGTTGTTGGGGGCTCGCTACTGGTGGCCGGGGCTGCACCGGGACGTACTGCAGCAGGTGGCATCCTGCGCGGTGTGTGCGCGGTGCAAGGTGCCACACACTCCTCCTGCGGGTAAGCTCCTCCCTCTCCCTGCACCCAAGCAGCCATGGACGCACATCGCTCTGGACTTCGTCACGGACCTCCCCCCGTCCGAGGACACACGGTCATCATGGTGGTGATAGATCGGTTCTCGAAGATGGTTCGCTTCCTTCCCCTGCGGGGCCTGCCCACCGCGTGGGAGACTGCGGATCTCTTGTTTCGGCACATATTCCGGCAGTTCGGTCTGCCTGAGGATATTGTGTCGAACAGGGGACCGCAATTCACCTCGCGTGTGTGGGGGGAGTTCCTGTCCAAGCTCAACATCACGGTTAGCCTAACCTCTGGTTACCATCCGCAGGCTAACGGACAGGTGGAGCGAGCGAACCAGGAGGTGGGAAAGTTCCTGCGCGCGTACTGCAGCGAGCACGCGGACACATGGTGCGCCCTTCTGCCCTGGGCCGAGTATGCACAGAACTCCCTCACACATTCCAGCACGGGGATGACACCGTTCGAGTGCGTGCTCGGTCGCCAGCCGCCGCTCTATCCTTGGAACCCCACGTCCTCAGACCAGCCCATCGTCGATGAGTGGTGTAAGAGGAGCGAGCGGGTGTGGGAGGACACCCATCAGCGGCTGAAGGAGGCGATCCGGCGATTCAAAAGGAAAGCCGACCGTTGGAGGGGAGAGGCCCCATTTTATCAGGTAGGGGATAAGGTGTGGGTCTCCACCGAAGATGGACGCCTGGGCAGGAGAGGTAAACTGGGGGAGAGATATGCCGGCCCGTACGTCATCTTGAGGCGGCTTAACCCAGTCATTTATCGCATCAGTCTGCCCGAAGACAGACGTGTGTCGCGTGCATTTCATGTGTCCGCTCTCAAGCCATACAGAGCAGGTGCATTGGAGGAGGCCTCGACGTCACGGCCGTCCTCGCCGCTGCAGTTGTCGGACGGACCCGCGTACCTCGTGGAGAGGTTACTGGACTCGAGGCGCAGAAAAGGTGGCTTACAGTACCTGGTGGACTGGGTCGGATATGGACCGGAGGAGCGCTCCTGGATACCGGCCTCTCAAGTGGTAGGCCCCTCCCTTATCGCCGACTTCCACAGGGAACATCCAGACCGGCCAGCTCCGCGCCGCGTTGGAGTCGACAGGAGGGGTCCTTGGGGGAGGGCTCTGTCACGGTGAGGGGGCCGGGTCGCCACCAGAGGGCGCGCATCCCGGCCAGCAGCCGATCCCAGCACACACCCCCCGCGCAGGCAGCCACTCCCACAGTCGCAATCACCATCATACTGAGCACCTGTTTCTTGTTTACTTTGCTCTTCTTAAGCCCGCAGGTCGTCTGGTCCAGTGCTGCACATTGCCGCTACATGAGTGTCTCTGGTTTCTGCGTGTCAGTCTCTGCGTTCCCTACCTGCGTGCGCGCTACGAGCTTTACTTTGCAACACTTGCAGTGTATGCGTTACGAGCCTTACTAGTGTGCGCTACGAGCTTTACCTTGCATCACTTATAGTGTGTGCTCTAAGAGCTTTACTGGTGTGCGCTACGAGCTTTACCTTGCATCACTTGCAGTGTGCGCTAAGAGCTTTACTGGTTTGGTTGCCATGGACAATAAACATCCTTCTGTTCAACCCCCGTCTCCGGCTGCCTCTGTCCCGACGCCTCCGGTGTCACACATTTGACATAATTTCACACAAAACTCCAAAAATGGGCCAGACAAAATTATTGGCACCCTTTCAAAATGGAGGGTAAATAACTTTGTTTGAAGCATGTGATGCTCATTCAAACTCACCTGTGATAAGTAACAGTTGTTGGCAATTTAAAAATCACACCTGAAACCAGATAAAAAGGAGAGAAGTTGACTCAATATTTGCATTGTGTGTCTGTGTGTGCCACACTAAGCATGGAGAACAGAAAGAGGAGAAGAGAACTGTCTGAGGACTTGAGAACGAAAATTGTGGAAAAATATCAACAATCTCAGGGTGACAAGTCCATCTCCAGAGATCTTGATGTTCCTTTGTCCACGGTGCGCAACATAATCAAGAAGTTTACAACCGATAGCACTAATCTCCCTGGAAGTGGATGGAGGAGAAAAAATGATAAAAGGTTGCAACGCAGGATAGTTCGGATGGTGGATAAGGCAGACCCTCCAGAAATTCGCAATGTTGCGATTTGCAACTTCAACGCAAATTCAAGCAAACCCCGCAAATTCAGGGCGGTGTTGCAACTTCAGCCAATCACCGCAACTTTCCGCAAGGGATCATTGTGCATTCACTGTCCCAACACCTGTGTTTCAGAGGGCGGGGCATACAATAACTTGAGAGGGATAATTCCTGCCCAAACTAAATAAAATCATTGCTTGAAGTGTTAAAACCAGGGGTAAAACACAGGATAAGAAGCATAATAGGCTACCCATAAATAAATAAATCAGGGTTGCCAACTCTCACACATTGAGCGTGAGGCACACACATTTGACCGTCTTCACACGCTCTCACGCCACATTTCCGATTTCTCACACCGGAAAAAAATCTAGTTTATTTATCTCTGATCCATATCTAGCCTATGATTCAATGAGTTACTAGTTCGCTCTGGCGCCAACCACTGGCGATCGATCTCGATATAGTACTTAATTTGTGTCCATTTTACAGGCCGCCCGGTAACAACTTACGTTTGCTAATCCCCCCCCCCCCCCCCCCCCCCGTCAACAATTAACGTTCGCCACCCCCCTCCAGGTTCAAATCTCATTCCAAGTGATCTTGAAAAGTTGGCAACCCTGAATAAATAGGTAAATAGATAATTAAAATGGACTACTAAATAGAGGAAACCATACAACATTTACTCCCTATTGCAATGTACTCACAAAAAAAGCAAACACACACCGCAACTTCCATCGCAATTTTTTTGAAAAACACCCGCAACATCAAACATTTTAGCCCACAACAATCACAAAAAAGGCCCGCGAAATCCTGGTGGGACTGATAAGGAGCCCCAATCAAGTTCCAAAGAAATTCAAGCAGTCCTGCAGGCGCAGGGTGCATCAGTGTCAGCTCAAACTATCTGTCGACATTTGAATGAAATGAAATGCTATGGCAGGAGATCCAGGAGGATCCCACTGGTGACACAGACATAAAAAAGCTAGACTTCAGTTTGTAAGAATGTATGTAAGTAAGCCAAAATCCTTCTGGGAAAACATCTTGTGGACAGATGGAACCAAGTGTAGCGAATACACTGGTTATTATGTATTATGAACGGGGCAGCATCCTGATTGCTCAGGAACCAATATTGTGATAGCAGAAAGAGGTGGAATATGGTTTAATCAAAATTCTTACCAAAGGGTTAAGTTCTGATTCCGCATAGTGACCTAAAACCATCGACCAAAATATGTATGTACCACCGTGACCGGATTAATGAATACATGTACAAATTTATTGAATGATTGATATTACAATTTATGCATTATAAGGAATAGCATGTGGAATTATTTGGCTCAAGAAAGAAACTAAACCTATATGTGAATCTACTAATCTAATAAACCAGGGATATAATAATAATAATAATAATAATAATCATCTTTATTTGTATAGCACCTTTCATACATACATGTAACTCAAAGTGCTTTACAGTATTGTGACGCCGGGGGCGTCGGGACAGAGGCAGCCGGAGACGTGGGTTGGACAGAAGGTGGTTTATTATCCATGGCAACCAGTAACACTCGTATAGCATACACAGCAAGTAATGCAAGGTAAAGCTCATAGCGCACACACTGTAGATGTAAGGTAAAGCTCGTAGCGCACACACTGTGGATGCAAGGTGTAGCTCGTAGCGTACACACACGGTAGGGAACACAGTGACGGACTCGCTCTCAACCAGAGACGCTCGTGTAGCGGCAATGTGCAGCACTGGACCAGACGACCTGTGGGCTTAAGAAGTGCAAAGTAAACAAGAAACAGGTGCTCAGTATGATGGTGATTGCGACTGTGGGAGTGGCTGCGTGCGCGGGGGTGTGTGCACGGGAGCCTGCGGGGTAGGAGGAAGCGCCGCTCCTCTGCCTCGCTCCTGCAGCAACCTGTCCATGGTTATGGCCAGGTGCACCATCTGATTCAGGTCCTGTCCCTCGGGCCGACAGCTCAACTCCGCCCTCAGGTCGGGCTTCAACCCCGCCAGGAAGACGTCTGTTTGAGCCGCTTCTCCCCAACCAGTCCTGGCGGCCAGGGTCCGGAACTCCAGGGCGTAGTCTGCGGCGCTTCGGCTTCCCTGCCGTAGCTGTAACAGGCTCTAGCCGCAGACCCTCCCGTGGCTGGGGTGGTTGAAGACCGCCCGCAGCTCGCGAACGAACTGGTCGTAGCTGCGGGTACAGGGCTTCTCCGCGCTGATCTGGGCTGCTCCCCAGTCCAGTGCCTTGCCCTGCAACCTGTTCACCATGAAGCCGACTTTCTCCTTCTCCTCCAGGTGGGGCATGCTGGTAAAATAGAGCTGGCACTGGACCAGGAAGCCCTCACAGTGCTCCGGATCCCCGTTGTAGGGCTCGGGTGGAGGAATCGGCGTTTTTGGCGTCGGAGGGCGCGCAGATGCCTGTACCGTCAGAGCCTGGATGCAGGTCGTCAGGGTAGTTATCACTGAGCGGAGCTCCTGGAGCTCCTGCTGTTGTCTGCCCAGGATGATGCCTTGATGGGCCAACACCTCTATGGCAGAGGCGCCCTCGCCTCTGGCTGCTCCAGGCTGCACATTCTGTGACGCCGGGGGCGTCGAGACAGAGGCAGCCGGAGACGTGGGTTGGACAGAAGGTGGTTTATTATCCATGGCAACCAGTAACACTCGTATAGCATACACAGCAAGTAATGCAAGGTAAAGCTCGTAGCGCACACACTGTAGATGCAAGGTAAAGCTCGTAGCGCATACACTGTGGATGCAAGGTGAAGCTCGTAGCGTACACACACGGTAGGGAACGCAGTGACGGACTCGCTCTCAACCAGAGACGCTCGTGTAGCGGCAATGTGCAGCACTGGACCAGACGACCTGTGGGCTTAAGAAGTGCAAAGTAAACAAGAAACAGGTGCTCAGTATGATGGTGATTGCGACTGTGGGAGTGGCTGCGTGCGCGGGGGTGTGTGCTGGGATCGGCTGCTGGCCGGGATGCGCGCCCTCTGGTGGCGACCCGGCCCCCTCACCGTGACAAGTATAAATAAAAAGAAACATTAAAAGGAGATAAGACAAAAAGACAAAAAGAAAATGTTAAAAGAAATTAAAGATAAAAACATTAAAATAACATAAAAAGTAAAAAAGTAAAGTAAATAAGATAATAAAAAGTAAAGTAAATAAGATAAAACTATTAAGATAGAGTTTCTTAACTAAAAGCAGATCTAAACAGGAATGTTTTAAGACTGCTCTTAAAACTATGCAGGGATGAAATGCCTCTGAGCTCTTCAGGAAGAGAATTCCAGAGCTTTGGGCCATAGTGGCTAAAAGCACCCTCACCAATCTTTAATCGGCTTTTAGGAATCACCAGTAGATTACTCTTTGAAGACCTGAGAGACCTGACTGGAACATATCTAACCATCATTTCACTCAGGTAAAGTGGGGCAAGACCATGAAGACATTTAAAAAGCATGACTAAAACCTTAAAATCTATTCTAAAGCTGACAGGTAACCAGTGCAGTGAGTGGAGTGCAGGTGTAATATGATCTCTCTTTCTCCTGCGGGTCAGAACCCTTGCAGCCGCGTTCTGAACTCACTGTAGGTGCGAAATAGAGCTCTTTGGAAGAGCAGATAGAACAGCGTTACAACAATCTAGCCTTGATGTGATAAATGCATGGACAAGTTTTTCACTGTCAGCAGGAGAGAGCATATCTCGGACCTTAGCGATGTTTCGAAGATGAAAGTAAGCTGTCTTGCATGTAGTCATGATGTGTGATTTGAAGCTGAGCTCATTATCAAAGGTGACGCCCAGGTTCTTAACACATTGTCTGGCATTCAGATTCATTTGATTTAAATAAGTCTGGACATCATTCCTTTGTGAATCACTGCCAAAAACAAGAACCTCTGTCTTCTGTTTATTTAACTGCAGAAAATTGTCAGACATCCATGTCTGTATATCATCTATGCAGTCAAACAGTGAGCAAATTGATTTTAGGGCTTTAGGTTCTAGCGAAATATAAAGTTGAGTGTCATCTGCATATGATAACTAATACCATGTTTATTAATGATGTGTGGTAACGGAAGCATATATAGATTGAATAGTAACGGCCCAAGAATTGATCCTTGGGGGACGCCACAAGTTATTTTTTGACGTGTGGAGGAAGAGGTACCTAATGCTACATAGTAATCACGCCCAGTTAGGTACAATCTAAACCAGTCTAACCTAAGGCCTACCCAGCTCTGTAGTCAATCAAGAAGTATTTCATGATCAACGGTGTCAAAAGCGGCGCTTAAATCTAGCAGAAAAAGGACTGAGAGTTTGCCTGCATCCTTATTCAATCTCAAGTCATTTACTACCTTAACTAGGGCTGTTTCAGTGCTGTGGAGAGCTCTGAAACCAGATTGAAAAGTGTCATTTATTTGATTTACTTTGACATAGTCATTCAACTGGATTGACGCTACTTTTCCAATTATTTTGCTAAGAAAGGAAAGGTTAGATATAGGTCGATAATTATTAAGAATTGTGGGATCAAGATTTCTGTTCTTTAATAGTGGTTTAACCATTGCAGTTTTAAGAATTTTAGGGAATTCACCCAATTGCAGAGACTGATTAACAATCGTTAGAACTTCATTTGCTAATGAGCTTAGAACCTGCTTGAAAAAGCATGTTGGTAAAGGGTCCAGTTCACAAGTAGAGGATTTTAGTGATGAGATCACATCAAGTAGTGTTACCATGTCAACTTCTTGGAAATAAGACATATTAAAGTTAGGCTGAGTAACTGATGTAAGGGTTGATGGTCTATTAGTGCTTGTTGCTATGTTCTGCCTTATACTAGTAATCTTGTCCCTAAAAAATATAGCAAACTCCTCACATTTCTCAACTGAAACAGTCTCAGGGAAGCCACAGGAGGTGGGGTTTACTAGCTGATCTATGCTTCTGAACAAGACAGCTGAGTTATTATTGGAATCACTGTTGTAATTCTGCAATGTTGTTTTATAAATATCAAAATGTACTTGCAATTTTGACTTTCGCCAACGTCTCTCAGCCTGCCTACAATCTTGCCTAAATTTTACAATAGATGGAGTGTTTCTCCAGGACATCTTAATTTTACCAGAGATTATTTTAGTTACCTTTGGTGCCACAGCATCAATACAGTTCCTAACTCTGTGTGCGAAAGTTTCAACTAGCTCATTTCCATTTTCTGAGAGGGGAGGGAGGGACTGTATCATGTCTGTGAAGGCCACGGCACTGCCAGCACTGAGATAACGCTTGGTTATTGTGCGCTTTTCACTGAGTGTTCTAGTAGATAATGACATATTGAAAAATACACCAAAATGGTCAGAGATTGCAACATCAGTAATTTCAGTATTATTAACCTCTATACGTTTAGAAACGATCAAATCTAAAATGTGGCCATGCTTATGAGTTGGGCCTGATACATGCTGTATGAGATCAAAAGAGTTAAGCATCCTCATGAATTCTGAAGTGATTGGATTTGTGGATATATCCATGTGAATATTAAAATCCCCAGCAATTAAAACATAATCAAAATCAATTAAAATCCTTGAAAGCATTTCTTCAAAATCTTCAAGAAAATCTGCATGCAGTCTGGGAGGATGATAGATAACAATCAAAAGAACTGAATAAGTACTGTTGAGTTGTACTGCCAGATATTCAAACGTAGGATGTTCCCCTAATGAGATCTGCTTACAGCGGAATGCTTTATGGTAAAAATATGCAACACCACCACATCTCTTATTTACTCTAGAGACATTAAAATAGTTAAAGTCGGGAGGTGAAGCTTCATTTAGCACTATTGCTCCATTGCTATCAAGCCAAGTCTCTGTTAGAAAAAGAAAGTCCAGACAGTAATCTTCAATTAATTTAGCTATTATAAAAGACTTGTTTGTGAGTGAGCGGACGTTTAGTAAGGAGACTTTGAAGACTTGATGTGTTTGATCAGCATCGCTTACATCACTTGTGCATTTCACTGGGATCAAATTTTGTTTGTTACAATGTTTTGTACCCTTATGTTTTCTTCTGATTACATTTTTATTTCGATTCTGAGAGCCATGCCACCGGCTATTTAAAATAACTGGAATGTAGCACTGACTAGGAGCATGGGTTCCAGTGTGTCAGACCTGAGAATTTACTGAGTGTGCAGGAGAAGTAGGTGAGTTCCTGCAAGACAGCAGACTGTAGTGTTGCAGAACCTCTTCAATCTCCTGGAGTTTACCTCTGAGACTGGACAGATTCTCTGACAGGAGATGGTGGGCTCCTTTGACTGACATTACTGACATTACTGCTGGCGGTTGGGTGCAGATTCCGCATGTGAGTGATTCCATACTTTAGATTATCCACAAACATTTGAGTCCCAGCCCTGTTAGGGTGAAGCTGATCAGGTTTAAAAAGCTCAGGACGCCTCCAAAAGATGTTGAAATTGTCAATGAATTTTACCTTCCGATGTGCACAGGCTGTAGTGAGCCAGCTGTTTAGAGCCAGCAGTCTGGTAAAGTGACCACTGCCTCGATGTGCAGTTGGTATCGGTCCAGAAATGAACACTTCACACCGGGAAAACTCCAGAATGTCGAGCAGATGGTTAAAATCCTGTTTCAGAATCTCAGACTGTTGTTTGTAAACATCACTAGAGCCGACATGTACAATCAGTCTTTCCGTAGCTGGATGGTCATGCAATATGTGTGGAATCATGGGTATCACTTCACAGACAGTAACACGAGGAAAGCAAAAGGCCTTAATACTGTTGCTCCATACATCTCTGATGACTGAGTCCCCAATTAGCAGCGTTTTGGGCTGTGGCGGTGTTCCTCATCTCCTTTCACCGTTAATGCCTCGGCGGCTAACATGGTTAGCATCCCGATGGCTAGCATGGTTACCACCCCGATGGCCAACCTGGTTACCACCCCGATGGCCAACATGGTTACCACCCCGATGGCCAACATGGTTAGCATCCCGATGGCTAACCCACAGTTGGCAGCCTGGTGGTTGGCCAGAGTTATTTGCATGCTTAGCAGCCAGACTGGAGTCGGATCTCTGATGCTGATTGGGGTGTGTTTGATGTCCTTGATGTCCTGGAGAGGGAGGCAGTATGTTGTGATGAGACTGCTCAGTTTCTGCTACTTCTGTTGAGGCGAGAGCTTCATATCTGTTATCAAGAAGAATGTTCTGTTCTGGAGATTGCTGCTTGCCGCCGCTGCTGTGCTGGTTTCTGCTACGTTCCTTCCCCCGAACAAGAGTCCAGCCCTTATCATTGTTGTTGTTAACAGGATTAGGAGTTGAGGCCAAGATGAGCTTAGGCTTTGCCCCAAGTACATCCCAGCAACAATGGAGAGAAACGTCTCTTTCTTTGCCTGTCACAGGGACGGTTTTGTCAGCGGTTTGTGTGGCAAGAATCGAGTCCAGATATTCTTCCTCCTCCCTTGTAGAATGTAAGGTATGGATTCTTTCCTGAAGTTCTGCAACCCTCTGAGACAGTTTGATACACTCAGAGCAAATAGATGATGTGGAAGCATGAGCCATAATCGCAAAAGCACCGGGCACAAGGCTCAAATATCCAAGTTAAAAATCCAAAGTGCAAAATTAACACCCAAGAAGTTCTGGCAGGTATTTCACAGCTGAAAACAATATCAGCTGCTGATAAAACAGTGCACAAAAACCACTCACAGGGATGAGGCGCAAAAAACAGTTCACCCGCAGTGTCGGACTGTCGGAATGTAGAAAATGCAAAATTATCCTTTATAAATGAATGTAAAAAAAGCTTACCAAGTGAAGTAACGAGTAATGGATCGTTTTAACTTGTAAAAATAACTTTAACTTGTAGATATAACTCAAATAAATGAAAGGACAGGCAGAGCTGACAGAAAAGCGTCTGTACAGGAGGAAAGCAGGAAGGAGACTCCTCCTTTGTAGTAAATTACAAAGAATAGAAAATTAAACAACAACAGCGAATGATAAGCAACTATAGACGGTCATGAGATTTAAACGGATTATATGGATAACCTAAGACGTTTCTAACTAGCGTAGGACCCAGGGAGGGACACGAGGTCTTTAGAAAGAAAATAGAAGAGGAGAAAGAGAAGATTTGATCAGGCTAATGGTAACAGCAATTACTAAATCGGACTCTGGGAGAAATAGAAGTTGGGAGACACAAGTTGGCAACCCCAAGGCAGCATATGAACTCTGAGCGTCTTACTGTAATGAAGGCGTGTTGTGAAGCGGACCAACCGGTGTGCGTTCACGGTTCGTTTCCACCTGCAGTGGCTAAGTTGGCGGAGCTGGTCTCTCTCTGAGACTGCTCAATGGCAGAGACTTAGCAAAGATGTCACGGTCGCAGCTGGAGGGTGCAGACAATCTTGTGCAGTTGACTTGAGGAGATGTACGTGGGTTAAACTAAAATAATTTTTGTCGGCCAAACAGAATAAACTAACTTACCTAAGAAAGAAAATGAGCTTGACTTGAAAGATTAGACAAAATGAAAGTAAGTTTGATGACGACACATAAACTAGGTTAAATACTTGTCTTGAGAAAACAAAATTAAGAAAATAAAATATAATATAGAAGAATCTTCTATTGGACTCCGTGAGAGCTTTAATTGCAGTCTTTTGGTATCGCTCCAGTGGACTGCAATGTTTGGCTTGGGTCCAGCAAAATGTTGGTTGCGGTGTTCTGGCATTTTCCAACGAGTTTCTTTTCGAGTCTCTTTGAGCCTCGGCGAGTCTTTCTGAGTCTTTTGTCTCTCCTCGAGCAAGGGTTTTTAACTAACTTTTAGGGGCGTTATCGTAGGGCACCTTCTTGGTCATTATGTCATTGACCATTGGGCCTTGATTAATGAATATTCATTACCTCTGTCCGGACAGAGGATTCTCCGAGGGGGAGAGAGAGAGGAAAAGAGAGAGAGAGAGGGGAAGGAATGTGACACTCCCCATCTTCTCCAGGTCCAGTTAATGGGTGACAAAAAATACTGGGCCGCATCAAATATTCCACAATAAAAGAACAACTAATCCAATCTTCTCTAACTTCATTAATAACAATTCAGAACATGAACAGTTCTTCAGAACATTGGCTCCTCTTTCTTCCTCCTACTCCTACCAGAGACCTGGCAGCGCTTCATCTTGCACAGCTGAGCCACATCCGGCTTGAGGGAAGAAGCAACTGAGACCCTCAGTATGGCTTGAAGATGCTCATCAGTAAGTTTGGACTGGAACTTTGACTTATTAAAGTTCATGGTGGAGAAGAGCTTCTCACAGAGATAGGTACTTCCAAAATGGCACATGGTCCGCTTGAACATCCTGGAAAGCTCAGGGAAGGTGGGGGGCAATTCTTTCAAAAAATGTCCAAGCTTCACTGCTTTTCCACTCACCTCCTTGAACTTGGCTTTGAGTTCAGAATTGCACTGCCGGTCAATTAGCTCCATTTGAAGCTCAGGAGGAGCATCTTTCCCATCGAAGGAGAAGGGATCAGCAAAAATGTGAAAAGTGGCTCTGTGTGTCTTGAAGTCTGCAAACCTGTGATCAAATTCTTCCTGCAGCTTTAGAATGACATCAGCATACTTCTCACCACTGAATGGTGTGCCTGAATCCATGAGTGCCTTGCATGCTGGGAAATGGCAGATGATTGTCTGAGAAAGCTGGGCTTTCCATAACCCAAGTTTTGTGGAGAATGCTCTGATGTTGTCATAGGCAGCACTCACAAGCTGCCCCTGGCCTTGTAACTTCTTGTTCAGTACATTCAGCTCCTGTGAGATGTCAACCAGAAAAGCTAAGTCCATGATCAACTTGGGATCACTAAGTACAGGAACAGCCATCCCATCCTTCTCCATGAAGGCTTTCACTTCTGCTCTCAACTCAAAAAACCTCTTCAAGACGTTTCCCCTGCTAAGCCAGCGTATCTCTGTGAAGTAGAGCACATCCTCATATGATGAGACTATTTCCCCCAAAAAGGCACGGAACTGACGGTGCTTCAAGCCTCTGGTTCTGATATGGTTGATGCATTTCACAACATCAGACATCACACTCTCAAACTTCAGGCATTTGCTGCAAAGGGCCCGCTGATGGATAATGCAATGCAGAGCAATAGCCTCTTCCACACCTTCCTCCTCCAGTTTTCTTTGGACAAGTGCCACGAGTCCATTCTTCCTCCCTTTCATTGATGGTGCTCCGTCAGTTGTTATTCCAGCAAAACTCTTCCATAGCAAGCCAGCATCCACAATGGCATCGCACAGCTTCCAAAATATCTCCTGAGCAGTGGTCTGGCCATGCAATGGAATCACTGTGAGCAACTCCTCCATTACTTCAAAACAACCGTCAACACCACGGACATAAATTGCGAGCTGCGCAGTGTCAGTGCCGTCTGTGCTCTCATCAAGAGCGATAGAGTATGCAAGGAAATGTTTCGCTTTCTCACGCAGTTGATCATAAATGTTACCTGACAGGTCAGAAATGCGCTCTGCCACTGTGTTGGCTGAAAGGCTGATGTTACTAAACTGACCCTTCTTTTCTGGACAGACTATACTTGCAGCATTTAACATGCACTTTGTGATGAACTCGCCATCTTTGAATGGCTTTCCAGCCTTAGCAATCATCTCACTTACCACCAGTGTTGCGAATAACGCTGTTAAACATAATGGCGTTAGGTAACGGCGTCATTTTGTCAGTAATGGGATAATATAATTAATCACTTTTCCTGTTGTTACAACGCCGTTGACGTTACTGGTCATTAAAAGCGGTGCATTACTATATATTGATATACTAACAGTAATACGAGGGGACCGCTGCCCAGGCTAGTGAGGAGTAACAGATCTCGATAGGTCACAGTTCTCGGTACAACACCTGTTTAACTTAACAAGTCAGTAAGCGATTGGCTCAGGCAGCGTTATGGTAGCCAATCAGAGCCAGTGTTTTTACACATGCCGAAGCACACCAGTGACACACAACACAAATGGAGAAGAGGCAGAAATGGCGAATATTTAAGAAAATACTTGAAGTTCCTGAATGTTTACCAGACTGGGTATTTGATTTATTTAGTTCTGTCCCTGCTACCTGTTCAAGTGAGATATGTTGATTTGAGTACTGAGCTGTGGGGCTGCTGTAAATGTCTCTGCATCCTGCTCGTATTAGTTGCGCTGTACAGCATTATTTTCATACAATGTAATACATACATATGTAGTGTCTTATCAGTCACTCTCTTGCCATTTATCATTTCCACCGGGTACCCAAAATGCTGCCAAACAAACGATGTGAAAGTGGCGGGGGCATCTTCAATAGTAATACCTGTATTTTCCCACGTCATTCTGATGTCATCAAATCTCATGAGACAGATTTTTAACATGATGAGAAATCTCGCGGAGTTGCATCTCGCGAGATCACGAGACACGAGATCTCGTCACACCCCTAGTGGGAAGGTGTATAAGTATGACAAAAAAGGGGCGTGGTGATTAGTGGCAGGTGAGACTGGTAGGGTGGCATTCCTTACACTTACTAAATGTTTGTTCACTCACAAACAAGTCTTTGTTTAAATTAATTTGTTTTAATTAATAGCTAAATTAATTGAAGATTATTGTCTGGACTTTCTTTTTCTAACGGAGACTTGGCTTGATAGCAATGGAGCAATAGTGCTAAATGAAGCTTCACCTCCCGACTAACTATTTTAATGTCTCTAGAGTAAATAAGAGAGGTGGAGGTGTTGCATGTTTTTACCATAAAGCATTCCGCTATAAGCAGATCTCATTAGGGGAACATCCTACGTTTGAATATCTGGCAGTACAACTCAACAGTACCTATTCAGTTTTTTTGATAGTTATGTATCACCCTCCCAGACTACATACAGATTTTCCTGAAGATTTTGCAGAAATGCTTTCTAGGATTTTAATTGTTATAATTGCTGGGGATTTTAATATTCACATGGATATATCCACAAATCCAATAACTTCATAATTCATGAGTATACATAACATGTTGTATGAGATCAAAAGAGTTATCAGGCCCAACTCATAAGCACGGCCACATTTTAGATTTGATCATTTCTAAACGCAGAGGGGTTAATAATACTGAAATTACTGATGTTGCAATCTCTGATCATTTTGGTGTATTTTTCAATATGTCATTATCTATTAGAACACTCGGTGAAAAGCGCACAATAACCAAGCGTTCATGATAACTAAACTGCCACTAGACAATTGTGTATGTTCAGTAAGTTAAAAGAATTCGCTCACCTTCCTTGACTCATTCCTAATCCTTAGGGTTCAATACAGAGCCGGAGTGGCTAATCGTGAGGTTCGGGAGGATTCCCGATGGGCCGGCTCATGTCAATCTCTAGTTTGGGCCGATTGGGAGGGGAAAATAATTTTGGTCATGAAACTCCCGGGCTGAAAAAGTGGCCCACTCCGGCCCTGGTTCAATATGTCACTGGTCCACCCTTTGCAGCTAGAAAAGCTTGATCTCTTCTGGGAAGGCTGTCCACAAGTTTTAGAAGTGTGTTTATCTGGATTTTTGACCATTCTTCTAGAAGTGCATTTGTGAGGTCACATACTGATGTTGGACGACAATGCCTGGCTCTCAGTCTCCACTCTAATTCATCGCAAAGGTGTTCTATCGGGTTGAGGTCATGACTGTGTTACGACCTGTCTAGGCTCTAGGCCGTAACAGGGGTGTGAAGGGGTGGAATATTAAATGACACAGTGGTTCAAGGAAATATAAAGTATGGTGTATTTACAAATGTTCACAAACAGAATATATTTACAAGACAAAGTGCACACTGGTACAAACTTCAGAAGTGACCCAGGCCAAAATAACTAACAAAAACCATACTAGAAATAAACAGACATAACTATACTAACAGGGTGAAACAAAAGACAACACTACTCTGACTCCCTATATACAAAACACCGTGTGCACACACAAACCACAAATATACTTTATATATATACACAACTCTATACAATTATATTAAAGGAGCACGCAAATCCAAATCCAAAATACAAATCCACAAGGTCATACACAGTATATCAATATCTTAACTTTCACAACTCTAACACAAGGTTGGCAAGGCTGGATTACAACCGGGGATCCTCCAGTTTCCTCCTTTTATACCAGGAAGCCGAGGGCGGAGACGTCACTTGATGTTCCCAGGGACATCAGGGATTCCTGGAATGGAGCATGGACTGGACTACATGTAACAAAATGGCTTCCCTCGAGCACATAACAAGACAGGGTCATAACAACTGTGTGCAGGCCAATCAAGTTCTTCCACACCAGACTCTGCCATCCAAGTCTTTATGGACCTTTCTTTGTGCACTGGGCAACACGGTGGCTTGGTGGTTAGTAGGTTTGCCTCTCAACACTGGTGTCTTGGGTTCAAGTCCCTATCTGAGTGGAGTTTCCATTTTCTCCCCGTGTCTGTGTGGGTTGTCTCCGGTTTCCTCCCACAGTCCAAAGACATGGAGGTTAGGTAAATTGGCATCCCTGTCAAATTCTCCCTGACTGCGTGTCTTTTCATGTTCAATAATACAGTTGTTTGAGTGCATGAATGTGTGTGTGCTTGAATGCCCAGTGGTGGATGGTGCTCTGCCACTAAGGTCTGTCCTCTCTCCCCTTCCTGCACCCCATTCAGTCCCCCAGGGGGCTGTGGATCCCGGTAGAGCAGGGGTCTCCAAAACGTTGCTCGCGAGCTACCAGTAGCTCGCCACCCCTTTCCGAGTAGCTCGCCAAAGGGCCAATGAATTACATATAAATTTAAAAACCTAATTGGTCCCATAGAGAAATCTACTTAAATTCATGTCCAATCAAAATTCACAGTTGTCCCTCCCCTTCTAACACAAAATAATTATTCGCCAATTATACAACAGTTAGTTCACAATCCGACTGGTTGAGAAGTGTACTAACCCTGCGGATATTTGTGATAATAGCACAGCATTCTCACACTAAATTTGTATCACTCCGCGGACGCATTGCCAAGTAACGGCATATACATATACTCACGATAACACACTCCCTCTCGTGTTCTATTGCTCAATTAGCTGTCAATCAAAAAGTTAGGCTGCCATTAATTTTTAATAATCTGTGGTGATGTGAGATGAGCTGGAGTTTATGATGGCAAAACCAAACAAGCAGATTAAAACGTATCATTTTCACCAAGAGTGGGAGACAGAATTTTGTTAATGACAAGTGTGTATGTCTGATCCGCGGTTTCAGCGTGTCAGTCGGTAAAAGGTGTAATGTGGAGCACCATTTCACCAAAGTCCACAGCTATTTTATCGCGAGACTTTCTGGAGGGTAGCAGTCTACAAAAAGACAAGATAACGGAGCTAAAGACAACGCTTCAACGACAACAGTCTCTGTTCACCAAACTGGCAAAGAAGGCCAACTCAGCAACTGAAGCTTCATTTAAAGTGGCGCATATATTAACGAAATGCAAAAAACCATTCACCGATGGTGGGATTGTAAAGGAGGCCATGACCGTGATGGCTGAAACGTTATTCAGGGATCATAAAAATAAGACAGAAATTTTGTCTGCTATCGCCGATGTACAGCTCCAGTACCATCGCAAGGAGAGTGTCTGCGCTGTCTGCAGATGTGGTAAATCAGCTGGAATCGGACATGAACAGGTGTAAATATTTCTCTATTCAGTGTGATGAGTCTGTGGACCATAGTGATTCAGCCCAGCTAGCTGTTTTCATTCGGATGGTATTTGATGACTTTTCCACCACAGAGGAGTTTTTGACCTTAATCCTATTGAAAACTACAACCAGAGGAGTTGATATTTACAATGACAGATCGTCACTCCGGATTTATTGCGCACTGTAAAGCGGATCCAGACTTTCCAAACTTTTTTGCACTATCATTGCATCATTCACCAACAGGCTATATGTGCAAAAGTTATGGGATTTGACCATGTCATGACGCCTGTTATCAGGATCATCAGTTCCATTCGAGCAAAGGCAAAGCAACACCGGAGCTTCAAGGTGTTCCTGGAGGAATGCTCTGGAGTATGGGGACCTGCTCCTCCACACTCAGGTCAGGTGGATAAGTCGGGGGAAGATATTACAGCGCTTTTTTTCCTTGCCGGGTGAAATCAAGGTGTTCATTGAAACTAGGGAGGACGACACATCCCTATTATCTGAAGCAGAGTGGCTACTTGATCTTGCTGTCCTGATCGATATAACTGAGAAAATTAACCACCTGAACCTGCAGTTACAAGGCAAAGGTAAAAATATATGATCATGATCAGTGCTGTCAAGGCGTTCAAAGCAAAACTGTCACTGTACATTCAGCAAGTGAAAAATAAAAGATTTCAACACTTCCCTTCTGTCTCAAAGATGCTGGACAGTCACAAAGGTGCAGCCAATGTTTTAAATGTGTCCAAGTATTGTGATCTCATATCAAGACTTGGACAGGAATTTGCTGACAGATTCAGTGACTTTGATCAACTTGAGCCCCATGTGACATTTACGGCTAACCCTTTCATGGATGTGGACCAGTGGCGATTGCTCTAAGACTCCAAGGGAAGCTCAGCTTCCCCTAAAATGTCAAAAAATAAGTGATCAAACATATACTGTTGTGTGTACATGTCATTGACTAAATATTAGTGCTGTCAATTCCAGGTGCCGCGATTAAAAGTCCTCACCAGGATTTTGCTCAGGCTTCCAGGATTGTGTTGATTCCACTAATTTTACCTGGATTGCTAATTAGAAAATCTAGCAAGCTTGAGCAAAATCCTGGTGAGGACTTTTAATCGCGGCACCTGGAATTGACAGCACTACTAAATATGCGCTACAACGCGCTCAATGTTTGTTCAGAATCAGTTTCTTATCGCTGGTAACAACGCAGCTTTCCTCTCACTCACTCCCGCAGCTTCACAGCGCTTTAAACGGTGTGGACGCTGAGCGTCTACAGAGTTCAATAGCGAAGCAAAGAGTGCAGCGAAACGAGACGAGCCATTGGATAAATGCTGGGCTTTGTCCCGTCCATCGGACGCTCAGCGTCTCTGGGGGTCTATGGGGCAGTGGGCTGGCCTCGGCTGGCCCGGACGCTCAGCTTCTGCATGATGATTGGATGATCTGTCTGAGGCTGAATCCCTTTTTGATTGACAGCTAAATGAGTGAATCGGCGATCTTTTGGTGTAAACCTCCGCGGGAGCATTTAATTTTAATTTTCATTCTGTTCTGAGTTGAACCGGAGATTTTCCTAATCCTCTTAGCGGCATTTTCTTCGTTAAGAACGACTAGCGACAAATTGAGCTTTTATTTCTGGTGGTTTTTGTTGTAGCTGCTTGTGTTTGGAGACTGACTTCTATCACTCAAATTGAGCTTCCCCTCCTTGAAAGACCAGCATCCGCCACTGATGTGGACATAAGTGAGATTTCAGGACAAATGACTGAACCTGTGAAATTGGAAATGGAGGTTATAAACCTTCAAAATAATGTGCAGCTGAAATCGCAGCAGCATTCACAGCATTTCTGGAGCTTGATAAAGCCAGATAACTATGAAAATCTTCACCAAGCAGCTCTGAAAATGTCTGCATTGTTTGGGTCAACATATCTCTGAGACAGGTGAGACAGGTTTTTCTGACATGAATGTCTTGAAATCAAAGCTTAGAACCAGACTGACAGATGAACTTTTAAACTACTCCATAAGAGTGAACTTAAGTAGCTATACTCCAGCATACAGCTCTCTTGTTGACTCCTTGCAGTGTCAGTCATCTCACTAGCTAAGAAAGACTGAACTTATGAACACCTTTAAACACACACACACTGCCAAATATTGAACCGAACTAAATATTATTTATTGTGAATGCATTTTTTGTTGTTTATGTGGTTCTTTAGAATATACTGACCCAGCAGGCATTTCAACGTTGAATCGACGTTGAATGTGATGGTTGAATCAACGTTGGATTTTGTGTCGATTTTGAAAGGTGAATCAACGTTGATATGCCAACATCGTTTCAACGTCATACATTCAACCTTGAATAAGCCACAAAACTCACGTTCATGGTGTTCAAAATTGCATTGGAGTGTTGGGGCTTTAAACTTCTATCAACCAATTTAGCCCAGCGCGTTCGTTTGATGGGAAAGAGATAGCAGGAACCACATACTAAAATTATAGCAATAGCAAAAAGGCCTTTATTAAAACAGAGATATCTCTGGGGATCTCACATTCTAACATCAGAGAGACCCAACAAGTGTTTGTACATGCCATCTTTATATACTATTTCTCCACCCCTAAAAACCCACAGATCTGCTTCTATGCCTTACATGGTATTGTTATTCAAACAAACAAGAATTCTCTCTTTGTCTCCAAACCCAACATTTCTCTGAACATGATTAAACAGAGATCACAAAATGTTAGCCTCATCTGACTCCCCATAATACAACAGTGACATCATAGCTGCTTGTGCCTGAGGATACCTCTGTTCAATCACAGTGCTGATAAAGCATCACACTAAGTTTCTTACGCATGGAATACAACAACAATTTTGCAGTTGCTATTAAGACAATAAAGGCCTTGACCCACCATGGATCCACATACACAGGGGGTAGTCCCCTGAAGGTCCTGGTGAGACAAACATTTTATGGCTTCACATTCAAATCAAAATCAAATCAAATATATTTGTATAGCGCTTTTCACAACCCATGTTGTCACACAGCGCTTTACAGGATTTACAGTTGTGATCAAATTTATTCAACCCCCAATGCTGCGAAGGGTTTTATGGAATTCAGTGCACATTTGTAATTGTGTTCATAATGAAATCTTACAAGGACTTGTTAAAGAACTAAATGCAACTAAGATAGCATCAATTTTTTTTGTCATAAAGTATTAAATGGCCTTTTTGTGATTTCTTCATTGACACAATTATTCAACCCCTTTACGACTACCACTCCTAAGAACAGAGGTTCATTCCAGTGTTTTCCATCAGGTATTGAAAACATCTGTGGATGTCAACGAGCAGCAATCAAGCATGATAAGCACCAATTAGGCAGATTTAAAAGGACTGTGATACTCAGCTCCTTCTAGACATCTACTGGTGTGTTTCCAAGCATGGTGAAGGCAAGAGAATGGTCCCAGAAGACAAGAGAAGAGGTTTTTGCTCTTCACAAGAATGGCAATGGATATAAAAAGATTGCGAAGTTGTTAAATATTCCAAGAGACACTATCGGAAGTATCATTCGCAAGTTCAAGTTAAAGGGCACAGTGGAAACGTTACCTGGTCGTGGCAGAAAGAAGATCCTGACCGCGACTGCTGTGCGCTACCTGAAGCGTAATGTGGAGAAAAATCCCCGCGTGACTGCTAAGGAACTGAAAAAAGACCTGTCAGATGTGGGCACTGAAGTTTCAGCTCAGACAATAAGGCGCGCACTGCATAACGAAGACCTCCATGCCAGAACGCCCAGACGCACCCCCTTGCTGACTCCAAAGAACAAGAAAAGTCGACTGCAGTATGCCAAAAGTCATGTGGACAAGCCACAAAGGTTTTGGGACAGTGTACTGTGGTCAGATGAAACTAAATTAGAACTGTTTGGGACAATGGACCAGCGCTATGTTTGGAGAAGGAAGAACCAGGCTTATGAACAAAAGAACACCTTGCCTACTGTGAAGCATGGCGGGGGGTCAATTATGCTTTGGGGCTGTTTTGCTTCTAATGGTACAGGAAAGCTTCAACATGTGCAGGGTACCATGAATTCCCTTCAGTACCAGGAGATCTTGGAGGAAAATGTGATGGAGTCAGTCACAAACCTGCGGCTTGGGAGACGTTGGACCTTCCAACAGGACAATGATCCGAAGCACACATCCAAGTCCACTAGAGCATGGTTGAACATGAAAGGCTGGAACATTCTAGAGTGGCCATCGCAATCACCAGACTTAAATCCAATTGAGAACCTCTGGTGGGACCTAAAGAAGGCAGTTGCAGTGCGCAAGCCTAAGAATGTGACTGAACTGGAGGCTTTTGCCCATGAAGAATGGGCTAAGATACCCATAGGTCGCTGCAAGACACTTGTGTCAAGCTATGCTTCACGCTAAGCTGTCATAACTGGAAAAGGATGTTGTACTAAGTACTAAAAAATAATGTCACTAGGGGGTTGAATAAAACTGATAATGATGTGAGCACAGTAAAGACATTTGTGGTTATTCCATCATAAATATTATGTTATGTTTGTCTAATTTATAAGTGCCTCTTTGATATAATTGTAAATAAGATGACTGAAACGATCAAAATCAATGTCAAACTGGCCAAAACACTTTATTTCAGTGGGGGTTGAATAAATTTGATCACAACTGTACAAGGTTAACAATCATATGGGTCCAGATCCCTAGTGAGCAAGCCAAAGGCGACAGTGGCAAGGAAAAACTCCCTAGATAGTGGGGAATAGGAAGAAACCTTGGGAGGTCCAAGACTCAAAAGGGAACCCATCCTCCTTTGGGCGGCCCGTTAACATTCTGTTACATAATAATCATCACATTGGTGCCAACTTTAATATTAATGCAGAAACAAACAGAAAACAAATAACAATAAACCAGCAATAAACAAAGTCAAATAAACAATGTTAAACTAGGCCTTTGATGTGCCCCAGCTCTAGTGTTATTTTAACTCGTTGTTTGAGAGCTCTGTATCTCTGCGCGTTCAAGGGATGGTTCTGATGGTCGGCACTGGCTGAAGTGATACCACATTTCTCCTTTGCCCTTCAATCGGATGGCGTGTGATGTCTTCTCAATGACTTGGTGACTGGTAGATCTGCTCATGGCGTTGATTCTGACTACTCCTTACACCTGGACAGAATAAGCTTCACAGACAGCTTTTTTGTGCATTTTACCATTATTTGTACAACCTTGTGGTTTTCCTGTCAGATGTCGCAAGCGCATTGGGGGACCCCCGAAAACTTCTCACTATTATGAGCTCATACGGAGTGAATCCTGTAACAAAATTCACTGAAGATCTTCTGGCCAACAATACAAACACATACATTTGTGCACATATCTTTTCCTCTATCCTTTGTTACCATTTATCCTTTCCAATTTACCCTGAGATTGAGAATGATAAACCAACCCATATTTGTGTCTCAAACCAAAATTTTGTTCCACAAATTTTAGCTCCTAGATAGTGAAGTGCATCCCATTATCTGAGCACACTAATTTAGCAAACAATGGTGCAGTATCCAGTAATTTTATCAACATTTTGCAGACCGACTTAGAGTCCTCTGGCCTGGTGGGAATTGCTTCTACTCAACATAAGAATTTATCCACAGTCACTAACAAATACCTTATAATAATAATAATAATAATAATAATAATAATACTAATAATAATAATCTTTATTTGTATAGCACCTTTCATACATATGTAATGTAAAAAGATAAAATAGAAATTAAAGATAAAATATTAAAATAACAAAATGTAAAAAGTAAAGTAAACAATATAATAAAAGTAAAGTAAATAAGATAATAATCTCCACCAAAAACCCATATGTAAAATCCCAAATCAATTAAACACGTCAAAAAAGGTCCTCAAAATTTAGATCCGCTCTGCATACCAATGTAGCAACAGTTCCCCCCGCCCCTATCGGATATCTCTGCCGCTCCGGAGCTAGCCAACACTGTATTACGTCTAATCAGTGCGCTTCTGCCCAGCTGGATCTCTGGCCAGACTGACGGGCGCTAGGCTAAGTCCTATCCCGCGTGGGCGATATCGCAGTATCCCCACCGTATAGACTTTCTGTAGGCGATATCTCACTATATCCCTATCGTATAACAGAGATCATCCGGCGGGCGGACACTGGCGGATATTTAACACTCAAAAAAGAAAAATCCTCAAATTTTTTATAAACTAACAATGAAACTGAAAATTCCCACTTACTGCGGTTTTCGTTAGATCAGGCGGAGAACACCACCGGAGACTGACGGTGACGTCACTCCCTGGATAGGTACTTTCCCTTTGCTCGTGGGGTTCCCAGTTTGTCCAGCCCAGCCAGGGATCTCATCCCCCGGGGTGCGTCCTCGAAGATCAGTCACCGCCTTTCCGGGGTGCCTCTCGCCGACCCTTGTTCGTGACTCCAAATTGTCGTGGAAATTTTCTAATAAATGTATGAGGACTCAGACGTGGTTAAATGATTATTATTTTTTATTTTTTCAAAAATATAAATATATAAGAATAAAATATTAAAATTAAAGATAAAAAGAAAACAAACAATAAAAAATTAAATTATAAATTTATTCTATTATTATAAAGTAATAGAATAAAGTAAATAAGACTGAGAGTTTCTTAACTAAAGGCAGATCTAAATAGGAATGTTTTGAGACTGTTCTTGAAACTATTCAGAGATTAAATGCCTCTGAGCTCTTCAGGAAGAGAATTCCAGAGCTTTGGGCCATAGTGGCTAAAGGCACCCTCGCCAATCTTTAATTGGCTTTTAGGAATCACCAGTAGATTACTGTTTGAAGACCTGAGAGACCTGACTGGAACATATCTAACCATCATTTCACTGAGGTAAAGAGGGGCAAGACCATTAAGACATTTAAAAACCATGACTAGAACCTTAAAATCTATTCTAAAGCTGACAGGTAACCAGTGCAGTGAGTGGAGTGCAGGTGTAATATGATTTCTCTTTCTCCTGCATGTCAGAACCCTTGCAGCCGCATTCTGAACTCTCTGTAGGTGCGAAATAGAGCTCTTTGGAAGAGCAGATAGAACAGCACTACAATAATCTAGCCTTGATGTGATAAATGCATGGACAAGTTTTTCACTGTAGGAGTTTTCACTAGGGAGTTTTTCCTTGCCACTGTCGCCTTTGGCTTGCTCACTGGGGGCTAGGACTCGGCACTTGTAAAGCTGCTTTGTGACAACAACTGTTGTAAAAAGCGCTATATAAATAACATTTGATTGATTGATTGATTGACTGTCAGCAGGAGAGAGCATATCTCGGACCTTAGCGATGTTTCGAAGGTGAAAATAAGCTGTCTTGCATGTAGTCATAATGTGTGATTTGAAGCTGAGCTCATTATCAAAGGTGACGCCCAGGTTCTTAACACATTGACTGGCATTCAGATTCATTTGATTTAAATAAGTCTGGACATCATTCCTTTGTGAATCACTGCCAAGAACAAGAACCTCTGTCTTCTGTTTATTTAATTGCAGAAAGTTGTCAGAAATCCATGTCTGTATATCATCTATGCAGTCAAACAGTGAGCAAATTGCTTTTAGGGCCTTAGGTTCTAGAGAAATGTAAAGTTGAGTGTCATCTGCATATTGATGATAGCTAATACCATGTTTATTAATGATATGTGGTAACGGAAGCATATATAGGTTGAATAGTAACGGCCCAAGAATTGATCCTTGGGGGATGCCACAAGTTATTTTTTGACGTGTGGAGGAAGAGGAACCTAATGCTACATAATAATCACGCCCAGTTAGGTACGATCTAAACCAGTCTAAGACTAAGCCACTAAGGCCTACCCAACTCTGTAGTCGATCAAGAAGTATTTCATGATCAATGGTGTCAAAAGCGGTGCTTAAATCCAGCAGAAAAAGGACTGAGAGTTTGCCTGCATCCTTATTCAATCTCAAGTCATTTACTACCTTAACTAGGGCTGTTTCAGTGCTGTGGAGAGCTCTGAAACCAGATTGAAAAGTGTCATTTATTTGATTTACTTTGACAAAATCATTCAACTGGATTGACACAACTTTTTCAATGATTTTGCTAAGAAAGGAAAAGTTAGATATAGGTCGATAATTATTGAGAATTGTGGGATCAAGATTTCTGTTCTTTAATAGTGGTTTAACCATTGCTGTTTTAAAAATGTTAGGGAATTCACCCAATTGCAGAGACTGATTAACAATCCTTAGAACTTTATTTGCTAATGAGCTCAGAACCTGCTTGAAAAAGCATGTTGGTAAAGGGTCCAGTTCACAAGTAGAGGATTTTAGTGATGAAATCACATCAAGTAGTGTTACCATATTAACTTCTTGGAAATAAGACAAATTAAAGTTAGGCTGAGTAACTGATATAAGGGTTGATAGTCTATTAGTGCTTGTTGCTATGTTCTGCCTTATACTAGTAGTCTTGTCCCTAAAAAATATTGCAAACTCCTCACATTTTTCAGCTGAAACAGTCTCAGGGAAGACACAGGAGGTGGGGTTTACTAGCTGATCTATACTTCTGAACAAGACAGCTGAGTTATTATTTGATGAATTGATTAAGGTAGAGAAATAGTTTTCCCTTGCTGATTTCACTTCACTGTTGTAATTGTGCAATGTTGTTTTATAAATATCAAAATGTACTTGCAATTTTGACCTTCGCCAACATCTCTCAGCCTGCCTACAATCTTGCCTAAATTTTAAAATTGATGGAGTGTTTCTCCAGGGCCTCTTAATTTTACCAGAGATAATTTTAGTTACCTTTGGTGCCACAGCATCAATACAGTTCCTAACTCTGTGTGCGAAAGTTTCAACTAACTCATTCCCATTTTCTGAGAGAGGAGGGAGGGACTGTATCATGTCTGTGAAGGCCACGGCACTGCCAGCACTGAGATAACGCTTGGTTATTGTGTGCTTTTCACTGAGTGTTCTAGTAGATAGTGACATATTGAAAAACACACCAAAATGGTCAGAGATTGCAACATCAATAATTTCAGTATTATTAACCTCTACGCGTTTAGAAATGATCAAATCTAAAAATGTGGCCATGCTTATGAGTTGGGCCTGGTACATGCTGTATGAGATCAAAAGAGTTAAGCATCCTCATGAACTTTGAAGTGATTGGATTTGTGGATATATCCATGTGAATATTAAAATCCCCAGCAATTAAAACATAATCAAAATCAATTGAAATCCTTGAAAGCATTTCTTCAAAATCTTCAAGAAAATCTGCATGTAGTCTGGGAGGATGATAGATAACAATCAAAAGAACTGAATAAGTACTGTTGAGTTGTACTGCCAAATATTCAAACGTAGGATGTTCCCCTAATGAGATCTGCTTACATCGGAATGCTTTATGGAAAAAACATGCAACACCACCACCTCTCTTATTTACTCTAGAGACATTAAAATAGTTAGTCGGGAGGTGAAGCTTCATTTAGCACTATTGCTCCATTGCTATCAAGCCAAGTCTCTGTTAGAAAAAGAAAGTCCAGACAATAATCTTCAATTAATTTAGCTATTATAAAATACTTGTTTGTGAGTGAGCGGACATTTAGTAAGGAGACTTTGAAGACTTTTTAAGAGAACTGGAATGTAACACGGACTAGGAGCATGGGTTCCAGTGTGTCAGACCTGAGAATTCACTGAGTGTGCAGGAGAAGTAGGTGAGTTCCTACAAGACTGCAGACTGTAGTGTTGCAGAACCTCTTCAATCTCCTGAAGTTTACCTCTGAGACTGGACAGATTCTCTGACAGGAGATGGTGGGCTCCTTTGACTGACATTACTGACGTTACTGCTGGCGGTTGGGTGCAGATTCCGCATGTGAGTGATTCCATACATTAGATTATCCACAAGCATTTGAGTCCCAGCCCTGTTAGGGTGAAGCTGATCAGGTTTAAAAAGTTCAGGACACCTCCAAAAGATGTTGAAATTGTCAATGAAGTTTACCTTCCGATGTGCACAGGCTGTGATGAGCCAGCGGTTTAGAGCCAACAGTCTGGTAAAGTGACTAGTCCCCCGACATGCAGTTGGTATCGGTCCAGAAATGAACACTTCACACTGGGAAAACTCCAGAATGTCGAGCAGATGGTTAAAATCCTGTTTCCTGTTTAAGGTACTGTTTCAGTACCTTAGTCCCCGTACTGGTATTAACATGTCAGTGTAGTCAGTCTGGATCTCCTCTCCTGGCTCCTATTGCTCAGGAAACTTGCTTAGACCTGGTCTTAAAACACAAGTTATGTGCATTATTCACATTTTCAGTCCAGTCTGCTGTTAAGTCAGTTTTTACCACCTTTGTTTAATCACAACATTTTTCCTGTAGTTTACGTAGCTCTGAATCCTATGGCAGAGGAGACCACTGTCCTCTGCCCTGCAAACCATCTGATGGGCTCCTGTAACATATCCTGCCTCTTTTTACCACCCACGTCCGCAGCTGCATTAACTCTGTATTAAACTGCCCCCTTTTGATAACTTGAACATTTAATGATAGCAACTCTTACCAATAGTAACAACACCTTTTACATCTTCTTAACATTGAATGAATTTACCTCCTGAAGTGGTGTAACCTACTCTCTTTGTACAGAGTTCTACATGAACCACTCCTACCCCGTACGCCGAGTGTACAGATGTTAAATTCCTTGCCTTCCACCCACCTTAGTGCTGCAATAACAGCCAAAAAGGTCAGTCCTTTGTGTTGATTGTACTACCCAGTTTTACCTGAATGTGCTACCGAGAACTCGCCTGCGTCTCCCTGAGCTTCCATTACCACCACAAATCCTGATCCAACACCACCATCTCGACTCCTGAATCTGTCCACATGTTCTCTACCCCAGGGATTGGTTCCATTTAGCTGCATATGCCACCTCAGTTACACACTCATGTGCCGGACCCTGTAACATACCATGCCATATTAATTCCTTCAAGTGAAAACATTTAAGTTTTTAAAACACAAAACCTTCTGTAGTGTGAACATTTGTAATTTTACAAAAGCCATGATGCTGTTACTGGTTAGAATATGTAATGAATGTCTTGTGACTATGTGTGCTGTTTTATTTATTTAAACAAGTTGCTGAAATAAATTAGCACCTTCCTGTCCCCCCCCTTTTTTCTGAAACACAAGAGGGTGTTTCAGAAACATCTGGAGTAATCTGCCTGTGTCTCAAACGCAGCTGGTGGCTGTGAGATGAGGCCAACGTCATGAGGTCCCTCTGACCGCAGAGAAGCTGTTATCTGATCTAAAATTAAGATATGGTCAAGATGATCGCAACATTCTCTCTCCTGGAACCTGCTCAACATATCACATTAGAATAACTTTGACAAATGACATAAATGATAAACCAAGTAGAATCTTTGTGACTTGTGACTCTTTGTCTCCAAACCCAACATTTCTTATACATATGGTTCCTGTCTCTGGACTATCTGCTCAACCTGAGGTCACCATACATCAGGATGTCATACATTCATGTTTCACCCGTGTCAGCATTATTAGTTCACCACTTCTGCTTGAGCAATCACCTTGTCGTTTAAACTCCGTACGCATCATGATTTCCTAAGACTCCTCTTTCGGGTTCACGGCTCGGACACATCTAAAACAATAGTTACATTTAATTCCTATATTATGTTTAAAGGGTAAGCAAAATATATTGTTGCTAATGCTACTGCTAAGCAAAAACCCAAAATCACAACAGGAGAGAGGAAAAAACAACTGTATGCCATAATGAAAATATAACAATTTTATTTTTTTATTCTCTCTGAAAATTTCTTCTCAGAGAACCACCACACAACCCCCCGGTGCATACTTGAGGTGTTTAGCCATTGTGTCCATTGCCTCCTGTTGTGTGATTTTGTGTCTAAAGAGGAAAAGCAAACACCATAAATACTGTACATCCTGTATACAGTGCCAACAATTTTTAATGAACGAACATCTAAATTTGTAAAAATATTGAATTTTCATTGACTCGTTTCTAATTGCTCATGCTAGCTAGTCAGGCATCCTCACAACACCTAGCCAGGAAAGCTAACCATCTAGCGTTACTGGGGTCGCCTGTTTTAGTAACTCTATGTGTAATTAATAATATTATGCTCCTCAGGTATTAACTAAACTTTGGCTTTACTTACCGTAACTTAACTTTAAAAGATGCCAATGAGCAAAAATGCCAAACTCTCCCAGCGTACGCCACACCAAGCAGCCAGGGTCGCCGGGTCTGGTTGAACAGAAAAAAATGCCTTGATATTAATATATGATATGATATAATACCGCGTATATTATGTAAGAAGAAAAAATAAAAAGGACATACATACCTTTACATTTCATGACCTCCGCCTGCATCACTGACGACACTGCCAGAATCCCTCGAGTGACACACAAGACTCACAGTTGCTCTGCCTGATGTCGAATACTTTCTCCTGCTCTATTTAAACTTGTTGATTTGTCATTGCGAAGTTTTGTTTCTGCCTCAAAACATTTCAAACTGTTTCATTGCCTTATGTTGTCTTCCTGGTTAATACCTGCCTGTTTTTGATGACGTTTTTGGACGAATTAATAAATAAATAAAAATTGGGGATATATGGATTATTTTAATAAGGTTGTATATGGTGAGGTTTTTTTAATTCTAAGTGATCCATAATAACATTTCATTCTCCAATGTCTTGGTACAAGCAAATAGTTTTGTGAAATGTGATACAGTGACATGGACATATATGTGTTTGCAGTAATAATAATATTTTTGTGAAATTTTAATACATAATGTGAGATGTGGACTGTAGCATATTGCAAATGTTCAGGAAAAAAAGCTTACTGAGTTTGTTTGAAATAAGCTATGAGAATAAATGTTACAAAACATAAGTAGCTCTATGCCTATTCTGTCCTCGGGCTGCGTTACTGGTGCAGAACTAGACACAAGGTTCGTACGGTCATGAAAAACCTGGAAAAGTTATGGAATTTGAAAATAGCAATTTCCAGGCCTGGATAAGTTTTGGAAAAACTAAAAATACTCAAATGTTTTGGAAAAGTCATGGAAATTTGCTTGACACAATAAATATATGTCGTTCCGATAACCGGAAGAAAAAATAAACATATATAATATAGCCATGTTTTTTCTTTGTGCGGACCACTAACGTAACTTCACAGGTTAGTTCGCTGCGTTAGCGTTGGACTCCAAGCGGAGCTGTAGATTGTACTTTGATGACGTGTAAATCAGCGTAATGCTGGTAAATGCCGATTCAACTATGGCTGCTTCAGTTGGACAAATACAAGCTATGGCTTGAAAAAGACAAGGACACGGGGCATGCAAAATGTGCACTGTGTGGTTAACCAACTGGTTAACGTTGGGGTTAGAGACTGAAAAGTCCGACGCAAAGCAGTTTTCGTCGTTAAGCGCGAACCTAGATTTAGACACGCCTTGATCGTAAACACAGAATAGAAAAAAACTAACAATGTTCTCGTGCGTACAGCGTGAGAAAGAGCGACCGCGTTGCCGAGATGGGCTGCGGTGGAGGCTGCGCTGCTTCAGCTTATCGTACACAACACTACACAACACAACACTCCACTACACTCCACAACACTCCACAGAGCTGCCACTGCACCTCCACGCACCGCGCGAAATTAAGAAAAGTCGGTCGTAACTCCGTCCGTCGTTAACCAGACCCGTCGGTAAAAGGGAACTCACTGGCTTTTAGCCCGGATACGGCTTATAGCTACAACATTTTCCATTAAAAAAACTTAGATGCGGCTTATATTGATATTGAAAATACGGTAAATGTTTATTTTTTCAATTAAACCATGTGTCTTTTCATTAATTGATGATATACTGTGGAATTTTAGCCTGGATTTTTTCTTATTTTTCGTGTCTACACATATGTTTAGAGAATGTACAGTCATTGAAATTTGTCTGAAAGTCATGGAAAAGTCATGGAAAAGTCATGGAAATTAGTTGTCAAAAAAGTGTATGAACCCTGTAGACAGCTAGCGAACAGTTTAAGAGAAGACAAGTTGGAGTGTATTTTGTCCTTTTATTTTCTTCTTTTACACTTCTTTACTCGCTCACTCGCACTTGCAATTTCACTTTCACTGTAGAACTGTAGATAAGATATGAAATAAACATACGTGAATCATAAAACAAATCCAAAACACAATCAAGACGATCTATTTTCTGTCTACACAAAACGAGACCCAGCTTAGCTAGGTGGATCTGACTAGCCAACACTGCGGGTAAGTAAACATTATCTCTCGAGCGAAATAAGTCGAAATAAACAACCAAATATCCATATAATTTTGCTAACTAACATATAAGGATTACTTACAGACAAATAATGTCCAAGGCGCAAGTGTGAAAATACACGGAGGCAGGAGAGCTGAAATCCGTGGCCGTTCAGAATTTACACCAACAGAAAAACTAGTCGGAAATTGCTCAGGACGTGGTTTTTCGCTGAAGGCGCAAAACCGCATAAAAGTCCACTAGGAGGCGGTATTCACCATACAATTTACATGTACCATACTAAGCTACGGCATGAGATGAGGTCGAAGGCAGAACACTCCCCGCTTGGCATATAGCTAATATGCCACTACAAACTTTTACTTAAACACAAAGTACACTTAAAAATTAAAAGGAAATGGTCTTCTAGCTTTCATTAGAAAGCAGAACGACAATCTCTGAGATGGGTCTCAGAAGGACTTTTACAGTTCCGTCTCTCACAATCTTCACTTCCACCTTCCGGATCCTCTTGTACCCGCTCGGCAGCATGTTGATTACTACTCCCACAGGCCATTCATTCCTGTGGGCTTGACTGTCCTTGAGCAAGACGACGTTGCCGGTCATGACGCTTGGCCTTTCTTCCATCCACTTTCGGCGGCCCTGCAGCGTGGATAAGTAGTCTCTCCTCCATCTCTTCCAGAAGGTGTTAGCGAGGCACTGGATGTGCTTCCACTGCTTCCCATGTAACTCAGCCATCTGGAAGTTTGCAGAGGGCGCAGAGACTGAGCTCATCTTTTGGGTCAGGAGCATTGCTGGGGTAAGGACAGTCTGCTCGTCTGGGTCGGAGGACACAGACACCAAGGGTCTCGCATTCATTATAGCCATAACTTCGGCCATAAGAGTGCTCAACACCTCGTGTGTGAGGCGAGTGTGTCTGTTTTGGAGCAGCATGGCATCCAGGATGCACGGGGCGATGCCGATAAGTCTTTCCCAAGCCCCCCCCATGTGCGAAGAATGGGGGGGGGGGGGGGGGGGGGGGGTTAAAGACCCAGGAACACCCCCTGCTCTGGAGGTAAGTTGTAACTTTTGACTCTTCCATGTCGATGCCCAGCTCCTTACGGGCATCAACAAAGTTAGTCCCTCTGTCGGAGCGTAGAAGCTTGGCCAGGCCACGAATGGCGAAAAATCTTCTCAGGGCATTGATGAAGCTGTCGGTGGTCATGGACTCTATGAGCTCGAAGTGGACAGCCCTGGTAGCCAGGCATGTGAATATCACTGCCCAACGCTTACTGTCTGCACTTCCTCCTCGTGTCCTACGAGTCATAATGGCCCATGGCCCGAAGACATCAAGGCCTACGTGGGTGAAGGGAGGCTCTGGAGTGAGCCTGTCGGGAGGCAGGTCGGCCATCTTCTGTTCTTGCAGGCGCCCGCGCAGCTTGCGGCAGCTCATGCATTTGTAGATAACGGAAGACACCAGATGTTTACCTCCGACAATCCAGTATCCAGCTGCTCTCACGGCACCCTCTGTTATCAGACGCCCCTGGTGTACTACTTGTTTGTGGTAGTACCTCACCAACAGTGTAGCGATGTGGTGAGTATGTGGAATGATCAGAGGGTGTTTCTCTTCCCTTGGCAGGTCTGGGGCGAATGAGATGCGACCTCCGACCCGCAGCAGGCCGCTCTCATCGGCCACTAGATTGAGCTTCTTGAGTGGACACTGCTTGGGAAGTGCTTTGCCCTCTCTGAGGCATTCTAGTTCAGTTTTGTAGGCATCATGCTGGACAGCACGGATGATGACACTCTCTGCCTGGAACAGCTCACCTGTGGTGTGGTGTGTGGTTTGCCGTCTGCGGTGATTGCCCTCAGGTAGGCGACGGCGCCTATGGCTACTGTGGAAGATGCAGAGTTCTCGCCTCTGAGTTGAAGTCGGTAGCACAGGGATATAGCACCTATTTATGTGCAGGTCTTCCAGAGCTTTTAGTGAGTCCTTCCATGTGTTCCATTTGGTCTCTTTCTCCGGGTCGAGTGGGGTGTCCCAACCCTGCTCTGTTGACAGTTCTCTCACTAATGCTTTTCCTTGCATTACAACCGGAGCGACGAACCCCAGAGGGTCGTATAGGCTGTTGACCGTGGACAAGATACCTCTTCGTGTGTATGGCTTATCTGACTGAGACACTAAGAAGGTAAAGCTGTCTGTTTCCAAGTTCCAGGATAGGCCCAGGCTTCTCTGGAGGGGGAGAGGATCAACGGCAAGTTCCAGGTCCTTCAGGTCCTTGGAACGATCTTGTTCAGGTAAGGCTTCCATTACCTGTTCACTATTAGATGCTACCTTGTGCAGCCTTATGTTCGATTCTGCGAGCATTTCTTTACTTCTTATGATGAGGTCTGTCGGTTGTTCGGGTGTGGAGACAGAGGTCAGCCCGTCATCGACATAGAACTGGCGTTCCACAAAGTGTCTTGCATCTGAGCCGTAATCTGCTTCGCCTCTCTCGGCGGCACGCCTCATACAATATATGGCGATGGCTGGGGAAGGAGTATTCCCAAAGACGTGGACTTTCATCCGATACTCCACCATGTTCTTGTTTAAATCGTTATCCTCATACCAGAGGTAGCAGAGGTAGTCTCTGTGATCGCTTCTGACCACAAAGCAGTAAAACATTTGTTGCACATCTGCTGTAATGGCGATTGGCTCTTTTCTGAATCTAAGGAGCACCCCTAGCAGCGTGTTGTTCAGATCAGGGCCGCTGAGGAGTACATTATTCAGGCTGGTGCCTTCGAATTTGGCGCTCGAGTCGAACACTACTCTAATCTGACCCGGCTTCTTCGGGTGGTACACACCGAACGTGGGCAGGTACCAGTGTTCTTTACCTGGCTCCAGGGGTGGTGCACGCTCGGCTTGGTCGTTGTCCAGCATTCTCTGCATGAACTCGGTGTAGTGGTTTTTCATTTCTGGCCTTTTCTCCAGAGTCTTCTTGAGTGAGGTTAGACGCTTCACTGCTTGTTCCCAGTTGCTGGGAAGAATTTGTCGTGGCGACCGGAACGGCAGAGGTGCTACCCAGCTGTGGTCATCATCCTGGTAGACCTCTTTGTCCATGATGGTCAGAAACGATTTGTCGTCCATAGACAGCGCTGGTTTGTTGTCATCTCTTGAGCTCTCGAAGACGGAGTGCCCCAGCCCATCTGTGCTCGTTACTCGGTCCGGGTCATTCTGCTGGGTGGAGGAGAGGCATTGGTGGCGGTGTGGCTTGCCGCTGTAATCCTCCTTCACCTGGATGTTGTTCGGACAGGGACGGAGAAAAGTTGCACGGCCGTTGGGCAGCACACTTGCCTTGTACACGTTGGCTTTGGCTGATTTGTGGACAGCCTCCAGGCAGGCCTCGCCCACTATGACCCAGCCTAGGTCGAGCCGTTGCGCGTAAGGAGCGTTGTGTGGCCCGTTGATCTGCTCCCGTACCTTGTGGACTCTCAGGATGTCTCTTCCTAAGAGCAGGAGGATGGGTACGTCGGGGTCCACAGCGGGAATCTTGTGTGCGACTGGCTGGAGGTGTGGGTGGTTGTATGCCACATCTGGTGACGGAATTTCTGATCTGTCATCCGGCACCATGTCACACTCGTTCAGCGTGGGGAGTGGGAGATGCAGTTTTCCATCCATGGACTCGAGCACGAAGTTGTAGGCTCGCCTGCCAGAGGTCTTTAAAGTCCCCGAGCAGGTTTTCAGCGTGTATGGTGCTGGGCTGGCTTTGACACCGAAGAGGTTGAAGAACTCTGCTTTTGCGAGAGACTTGTTACTCTGTTCGTCCAGCACTGCATACATCTTGATTGCTTTTTCTTTTTCGCCTGCAGGAAAGGCTTTGATCGGGCAGATCTTGGCACACGAGCGTGGGCTATCTGTATTACCGCAAACCTCAGTGCAGTAATTGGAGATGGCTGCCGGTATGTCCTCAGTTGGCTCCCCTCTTTCCTCCTTGTCTGCTTTGGTGCTCTCTGCAGGTAGAGGCGGGCCAGGGTGGAGAGCTGCTATGTGTCTTTCACTATTGCACTCAATGCATTTGATGGGCGCTTTGCAGTCTTTTGCAATGTGCTCCGTTGACCCACAGCACTTGTAGCATATGTGGTTGTCTTTCAGGTATGCCCTACGTTCGTCAATAGTCTTTAGTCTGAAAGCCCTACACTTTTTGAGTGGGTGTGGCTTTTTGTGTAGAGGACACTCACGATCGGGTTCGGTGGTTTTCTTCTCTGTGGCGTGGCCATCACTGTATTTGGATGTAGCATCCGTCTTGTTCACGGCGACTGTAGCCTTCTGGCTGGGCTTTGTGACCTTGTCGGGTTTGGACAGCGTGGAGGTGGTGAAGGCAAAGCTGGGGTCATTCCGGACCTTGGCCTGTTGGCGGACGAACTCTGAGAAGAGCGGGAATGGAGGGAAAGCTACCCCGTGTTCTTCCTTGAACCTGGATCCCTTGGTGATCCATTTCTCTTGGAGCCTATGGGGCAACTTTTCCACAATGGGGTTTACCCCCCGGGCCGTGTCTAGGAAAGCAAGGCCGGGGAGGAATCCATCTGCCTTCGCGCATTCTAGTTCGAGCAGGATATCGCCCAATTCCCGGAGCTTGGTGTTGTCTTTGTTGGTTAGCTTAGGAAAATCTTCAAACTTTTTTAACAATGCGTATTCGATGACCTCTGGTGTGCCGTAACAGTCCTCCAGGCGTTGCCACGCCATGCTGAGGCCGGTGCTGGGATTGAGGACGTGCACTGAGCGGATCATCTTTGCATGTTCAGCTGATTCGGCACCAAGCCATTTGACTAACAAGTCCAACTCCTCTCTATAGGAGAGGTTTAGATCTTGAGTAGCGGTTACAAAGGATGCTTTCCATTACCAGTAGTGTTCGGGGCGGTCATCGAACTTGAGAATGCCGGAGCTGACGAGCTCTCGCCGCATGAGATACCTGGCAAGATCTTGAGCTTGTTGAGGCTCATGTGAGGTCACTCCCTGGGGGTTGGTGGGCATCTGTAGGTTGTCAGGATATGCTCTGAGTGGGGGCCTCACGTTGGAGTCCTCACGTTTGATGTTGGTGATATTCTGCATCGGATGCTGGCGAACAGCTGGTCCGGTTCCGGCATCTTGGCGCTTTCAATTTCCTCTTCCTCCTCGTAGGCCGCTGCTTCGGCCTCGCAGGCAGCAGCGTTCTTCTGGCAGCTGAGGAGGTGGAGATTGGCTTCGAGTTCAGCTTTTTGTCTCATTATGCTGGCTTCTTTTTCAGCAAACTCTAGTTGTGCCTGTGCAGCTTTTAGTTTGGCGCGTGCTCTGGCAGCGGCTGTTGATGTTGACCTCTTGCTGGAGCAGCATGAAGGATGATGGGATGTTTGTGACCGGGCATCTGGTGTTTGAAATGGCCCTAAAGCATCTCTATCGAGTGTCGCTTCGACGGCATTCTGTTTTGGGCTGTTTGAGCGTTCACTCATGATTCCTTACTTGGGCCCGCTGCGCTGTTGTCTTTTTACTATTCTGTCCTCGGGCTGCGTTACTGGTGCAGAACTAGACAGCTAGCGAACAGTTTAAGAGAAGACAAGTTGGAGTGTATTTTGTCCTTTTATTTTCTTCTTTTACACTTCTTTACTCGCTCACTCGCACTTGCAATTTCACTTTCACTGTAAAACTGTAGATAAGATATGAAATAAACATACGTGAATCATAAAACAAATCCACAACACAATCAAGACGATCTATTTTCTGTCTACACAAAACGAGACCCAGCTTAGCTAGGTAGATCTGACTAGCCAACACTGCGGGTAAGTAAACATTATCTCTCGAGCGAAATAAGTCAAAATAAACAACCAAATATCCATATAATTTTGCTAACTAACATATAAGGATTACTTATAGACAAATAATGTCTAAGGCGCAAGTGTGAAAATACACGGAGGCAGGAGAGCTGAAATCCATGGCCGTTCAGAATTTACACCAACAGAAAAACTAGTTGGAAATTGCGCAGGACGTGGTTTTTCGCTGAAGGCGCAAAACCGCGTAAAAGTCCACTAGGAGGCGGTATTCACCATACAATTTACATGTACCATACTAAGCTACGGCATGAGATGAGGTCGAAGGCAGAACAATGCCATTTTTATTTTGTAAAAGTAGCTCTCAAAGGAAAAAAGTTTGGGGACCCCTGCGGTAGAGAGTATGCTTTGCGCAATTGGTTGCCGCTTCTCGCTGGTGTGTGTGATTGGTTGTGTGAGACTTGTACCTGTGTTAAATTTGTAAAGTGCCTTGGGTATCCTGAAAGGTGATAAATTCATATAAATTCAACATTCATTCATTCATTCATTCATTCACTGGTGCACAGTTATGTTGGAGGAAGTGGCCAGCTTCAAACTGTTCCCACAAAGCATGGAATTGTCCAAAATGTCTTGGTATACTGAAGCATTCAGAGTTCCTTTCATTAGAACTAAGGCGCCAAGCCCAGATCCTGAAAAACAACCCCACGCCAAAATCCACCTCCATCAAACACTTGGCACAAAGCAGTCAGACAAGTACCGTTCTCCTGGCAGCTGCCACACCCAGACTCATCAGATTGCCACATGGAGAAGCGTGATTCGTCACTACAGAGAACATGCGTCCACTGTTCTAGAATTCAGTGATGGTGTGCTTTACTGCGTCCGACGCTTTGCATTGCACTTGGTGATGTACAGATTGGATGCAGCTGCTTAACTGTGGAAACCCAATCCATGAAGGTCTCTGGAATTTCACACTGGAATTCACTGAGCTCCTGAGAACGACCAATTCTTTCACAAATGTTTGGAAAAACAGTCTGCATGCTTAATTTTATATACCTGTGGCCATAGAAGTGATTGGAACACCTAATTAAATGTGTTAGAATGTGTTTTGGTATTTTTAATTTTCCAGTTTTTTAATTTTCCAGTTTTGAAATGTAAAATGGACAACAATGTAGCATACAATAAATAAGTGATTAATAATTAATAAACAAGCAATCACTGTGATAAATATATAGAATATAAAGTTAACAGTGAACAGTGTGGTGTTTAGATGATGATTAAACAGTGCAGGGAGAGTTAACTTTTCTGTCAGACTCTGTGGTTTGAGTGGTTTGACTTCCGGTACTTAAGTCAGTCACACTTGTATATTCTTAAGCACATCTACCTAGAGACCAAAGGTTACATGTCTTTCACTCCATATAAGGTAAAACAGCTGTTGATTGGTTTACTGATGATTCTTTGCCTCTACTGATTCTGCTCTGCAGTTGGACATATTTCTTGAGCCAATTTGATTTTGTGTCCTAGATATAGCATGGCTGTATTAACCAACAGGTTCTTACCTTCACTGCTTTACATTAGCCTGCTTAAAGGTTAACGCCTGCTTCTACCAATCATTCGTGCTGAGCTGTATTGCATCTACCTGTTTGCCCTTTGGTCTTCTCCCTCAGATTAATTACCTCTAATAATCTTTTGTTTTGGTTCTTTTCTTGTGGTTCTTTTAAACTATAAATTCTACTTTGTTTTTCAGTCCCTCTCTGATATCTCACAATAGCACATTACTAAGGAATCATAGATTTCACATGGAAATTTCACTGTAGTATGATTGTTAAATGTTTGCCAGGGCTTATGAAAATTATCTCCCTTTTCCCATTTCCCTATATATTTTCCGTGTTATTTGTTTAATGCTTTTTATTGACTAAAATGTTGATATGTCATTTTTGTTCTCTTTTAATCAAGAATTTTGATAGTGTAGTGAAAAATTCTAAATATACTTTCTCTGAAACACATTAGAATGACAAACAGGATTTAATCTTTGATTTTGATATATGATCAACATCCACAGACCTCAATGGTCCCTCAATAAGCATTATGGAGGACACTTAATAAAATGTCCATGAAACACTGAACCTGACAGCATCTCAGTGTTCATATGTTCACTTGTGCTGGGACATACAGGACAAAAATTATGTTTAATATGTTAAAAACTATAGAGGAAGAAGAAAAGGAAGACTAGTTTAAGAAGAACCCTGATGTAATGGTGTCCTACTGCCATTTTGATTCACATTCATCACCACACCCCACTTAGATGGAGTGTGTTCATCTTGTTCTCTGCACCATCTGTGTGATTTGTCTTTATGTTTTCTTTTATATCATGAGCTCATTGGTCATTTATGAGTATGTTGGTTGATTTGGTTCTCTTTAGTGCAATTTTCAATTTCATTTTAATTTATTTCATTAAACTCTTCAGTTGTAGACTTGCATTTGCTTCCTTGTTTTTGCCCAGGACATTCTAGCATTGTGCTATATGTTCACGACATAATGACCAACCATTTGTTTTTGTTTTTGACCAGGAGGCATAGCTAGTTCTTGTCAGGGTGGTCAGCGTTGCTTCCTACTCACAGGAGTTTTTTCCACCTGTTTTGTGAGCTGGAGCTGTGGTGGATGTTCCATCTAAGGGAGAGAACCCCCCAAGCTTTCAGGACCCTGCCCTAGATAACTTACAGCAGGGGATTGCAGAACACCCTTGGGGGCACATCCCCCTTTTTGGGTTAGGGGATAGTGGGTCCTGATCTTTTTTACTAGTAATAAAACTGCTTATCTAAAGGATGGATCAAGTCATTTGAAAGTCTTTGAAACGAAAACATGACCAGGAATGTGCGAGTTGGCTTTGACTCCTTTACACATTATCATGGACTGAAACAAGCACACCTTATGTGCATCAGCTCAGCATTTTTTCTCTTTGAATGGGGGAGGAGTGGCTAATGTGAATTACGTGTGGTTTCTCCTCTCACAGTTATGAAACAGAGGACCAGCAGCAACTGGTTTGAACAGGATCTTGATTTGTTGTTTCATTTTAGGTATATAGAGGTCACAAGATTCTCTCACTTTGGATGCTGAAGTACCTGCAAGCACTGAACAATCTGACTGAAGTGACTGTCAACAGTGAAGGTACCAAAGTCTTATTAACATTTGTCTTGTCTCAGGGTGTAGCCATTGCAGTCACTGTATAATATACTGTCAAATACTTCACTGCTGTTAAGATGTGCCTTCCTGTCTTGCGTTTAATTATACTGATTTCTGTAGATTAAGGCACTAAAAAAAGCTAATTTAAATGTACACATACATTAGGAAATTACTGACAATCTGTGCTGTTTTAATTTGTTTGCAATAATAAAAAAAGTTTGCCTGATGGTGAAGTTTGACAGACTGGAAATAGATTAAATATTTTCATCTCACCACTAAAACTATAAAAATCCAAATATTTAACTATCCAGCACATGTTGTCTTAGAGAATACATAGAGTTCCTGAGAGTAAGGCCTGCAATAAACACTAATTTTGTTCATCCAACTCTGTATTGTGCAGGGGCATGTAGTAATGTACAATATTAGGAGTTTTAATTAGACAGGTTTAATTTGACATTTCTGAGCATTTTCATGGACTTTATGAAAATTCCTAGAGAACTTCAAGGTTGTAAATATGTTCTGCACAATGAATTGTGGGCTGTTGTCACATGTTGCACTGGAGCAGTACTGGTGCAACCTCGGAGTGAGACTAGAGACAAATGTGTAATGATTGACGGAGGCAGGTAAACACAAATGCACAAAATTTGAATTTATTTAAATAATTCAAGTGAGACACTGAATATGAATAGATAACTTAGGCGAAGGGGAGTCATGAGAGAACCGGGAAACACACACATATTAATTCATCCAATTCAACAGAGAAGACATGAGAGACTAAGACTAACATACGTGAACTATAGAAACTAAGCGTAAACATGACAAAGACAATACTAAACTAACTAGAATGAGTATATATGTGACGCTGGGTGCAGGGTGAAGGACGAGGCATGAGTCCAGCGAATATGCACAAACGTCACTTTATTAATACAAATAGTGCAGACAGTGCACGTTGAACACGTAAACATGAAGTGTAGCGAGACTCAAACAAAGACGAGCAAGGGACACTGCACAAACACACATTAATCACATTATTTAATGGTTGTTTATTTTCAAAACGCCCAATCTTAACGTCTTCACGTTCTCTCATGTTTCATCCTGGAATTACAAGAGGCTCGTATTTGTTAATGTAATACAAGAAAACTGTTCAGTCAGACAGATATTTGTTGTGAAACGAAGTAGTTACAATTTCAACATTTTCAAGTACTTTAGCCTAAATTGCAGCACTTTTCAAACCTGAAACACACTGAAACACAAAGCAGCATCAAAATTCGTCAGGTAAGTGTTCATTCCCCTGTTTTGAGGGGTGTTTTTTTTATACTACCACATATAGTTTCGGACAACACTGCAAAGCGGAAAGTATAAAGCCTCCACCGCTCGCGGAGGTTCGTGCAAGGTGCGCGCGGAGTCGAGCGCTATGGTCACTCAACCAGGCTTTAGCGCCCTTCGTTGAAATGTTCCAAAAGCACCGCCTGCAAACGGGCTTGTTCATGTCCTTCGGTTTTCCATCTGTATCTGCTTTGAATCCAACAGCACTGCGTTTGCTTTAGCTGCCATATTAGCATTACAAACTGTCCTGTGCATTACGGCAGCTTGGGTGGGTCAAACGAAAGCGCATTTTATGTAAAAAGAATCGAGTATTGTACCGTTTCAGAATGTTCAGTATCGATACGTATCGATATATCGATTTTTTTGACAACACTAATACAGTTATCAGAATTTTTGATGTCTGGCACTTCCCGGCAAGCTCTTCAGAACTCTTTTCGGGGTACATCAAGATGTTTTTAAAAACAAAACAGGAGAGCTCAGGCTACCCGGCATGGGTCAAGAACAGTGATGACAAACGCGAGTACATACGTCTGTACAGCCAGCGTGAAGGCATCGTGTTGCAGCCTGAAAATATTACCCAAAACCCTGCTAAGAGATCTGTGGTGAAGCTGGCTCTGAATTCTCTTTGGGGTAAGCTATGCCAGAGAGCTGACAGATTAAACACTACCCTTGTTTCAGAGCCTGAAGCATTTTTACAGTTCATGTTCTCTGAAATGTATAATGTCAGCAACTTCACATTTGTGACAGACGATGTGGCGATGGTTCAGTGGCGATATGCCGATCAGAGATGTTTGGATCCTGGTAATTCAAATGTTTTTATAGGTCTTTTTACCACTGCCTATGCCCGGTTGGAGCTCTATAATGTAATGGAGAAGCTTCAGAGGCGCGTGCTGTACACAGACACTGACTCTATCGTTTTTGTCTCTCGCGATGGTGACTGTAAACCTATGCTCGGAGATTTCTTAGGCGATCTTACTAGCGAGTTGGCAGATGGTGATCATATTGTGGAGTTTGTGAGCGGCGGTCCAAAGACCTACGGGTACCGCACGGCTCAAGGCCAGACGGTGTTGAAAGTTAAGGGGATCACATTAAATTACAACACCAGTAAAATAGTTAACCTGAAATCTCTTACGGATCTGGTTGATACGCATGTTAAAGATCCGAGTCAATCAAAAGAGCTCATGACATCATGAAACCAGATATGGCGAGATAAAAACGGTTTTCACTTAAGAAATAAACCATTATTGAAAAGATTCAGAGTCGTGTATGATAAGCGTGTGCTTCTGTCTGATTTCTCCACTGTGCCTTATGGTTTTTGACATCTCTAGCGGTCCTCAGCGTGTGGTAGGCGTGTTTAACTATTTAAGGCTGGTGGTAGGGAGAAACCCCGGTGTGTTTAATATATTTTTATTTTTTATTTTAATTATTTTTAATTTTTATTGTTTTGTTCTCTTTTCTGTACATTATTGTGTGTATATCTGTAAATATGAATCACTGTGATGGTTTTGATGTTAGGTTACAACATCCTTTTTCATGCATTGTAAGTGGGCCTAGCAATAGCGGGAAATCTTTTTTTATTAAAACATTGTTAGATAATTGTGCTGTGACATGTACACATGTTCCTGATAACATTGTTTGGTGTTACAGTTGCTGGCAGCCGCTGTATGATGATTTGCTGAAAAAATTAAATATTAATTTCATCGAAGGTATTCCAGCATCTCTGTGTGATGATGCGCTATTCCCTGTTGAGAAGATTAACTGGTTAATTATTGATGATCTGATGGAAACGGCGTCGAAAACTCCTGAGATTCAGAGGGTGTTTACAAAGTATATTCATCACAGGAATTTAAGTGTACTTTATCTGGTGCAAAATTTGTTTTATCAAGGAAAGGCGACAAGAACTATTAGTTTAAACACTAATTATATGGTTCTTTTTAAAAATCCGAGGGATAAACTCCAAATTAGTATACTGGCGCGACAGATGTACCCGAATAACACCAAATATTTTATGGAATGTTTTTTTGACGCCACGTGCCGACCATACGGGTATTTATTTATTGATCTCAAAGCGCCAACCCCAGAAGAGCTACGTCTCAGATCCGGTTTGTTCTCCTGGGAGAACCCCGCCGTTTATATCGCTAAGAAAAAAACATCTAAGATCTAAATCAGGGGTACTCAACTGGCGGACCGCGGTCCGGATCCGGACCCGAACGCAGTCCTGTCCGGACCCAATCTCATTCCTGATTAACTGGATACGGACCAAAACAAAACCGTAGCATTTATTTCAGGGCTATTGACAAAACACTCCGTCACGAGTGTTACGTTTGCCACCCCCGCTCAACAATTTACGTTCGCCACCCCGCTCAACAACAAGCCTGCCTGGTTGACGCTTCGCGAGCGGCGCGAGGGTCCGCGCGGCGAAAATGACGTAATCGCTGTGGCTCCGCGTGTGCGCGAGTGTCTCGCGCGCTGTCGGTTCGAGAGGTTGTGCACCTCTCCAATTTTGTAACTTCGCGCCGCGCTTCAGCGCAATGAACAAAGTCACGTTTTCTGGGTTCATACACCTTTATAAGGTGGAATTAAAGCACTTGTACGTCACTTTCAAGGTCCATTTCAATATTTCCCAGCATGTTAAACATAATTAAGTTAAATATTTATACATATACTCGAAATAATTAGCTTTTTATCACATTATTTATTGGTTGTTTATTTAAAAAACGCCCAATCTTCACGTCTTCACGTTCTCTCATGTTTCGTCTTGGAATTACAAGAGGCTCATATTTGTTAACCTAATACAAGAGAACTATTCAGTCAGACAGCTATTTGTTGTGAAACCAAGTAGTTACAATTTCAAGCATTTTAAAGTACTTTAACCTAAATTCCAGCACTTTTCAAACCTGAAACATATAGCAACATTAAAATTGGTCAGGTAAATGTTCATTCCCCTGTTTTGAGGGGTGTTTCTACCACATATCGTTTCGGACAAAACGCCTATCGTTTCGCAGAACACTGCAGTGACGCTCGCGAAAGTATAAACGCCTCCACCGTTCGCGCACCGTCCCCCCCCCCGTCAACAACTTACGTTCGTCACCCCCGCCACACCGGACCTCAGGTCACAGGTATCTGCCAAAATTGGACCGCGGACAAATTTAGTTGAGTACGCCTGATCTAAATCATGTCTGCTAGATTAAGGAAGCAACTCCCTGCGCTAAAAACCCTTTATCACGCGACGCAGAAGCAGAGACGCGATATTCTTCACTCGGCATCCGACAAGCTCATTTTATGCCTATGCGAAATAGCTTTCAATCTCTTGAAGGGGAAGATTCCTCTAACATCTCAACAGTATAGAAAATTTAAAACCAAGAAAAAGATTATTAAACTATTTGCTAATAAAAAAGGATCAATTATCAACAAGCGCCGGGCCGTTAACCAGACTGGGGGTTTTCTTCTGCCGCTATTAAGCGTCGCCATTCCGTTCATAAGTAGTTTACTGACATCCCAAGGTTAAATAATGGAGACCGCGGAAAAAATGTATCTGGTATCTTCGCAGCAGATTGAGAAAATTAAAAATGCATCCTCAGGAAAAGAAGGTATCAAGCAGGCGGTTGAAAATTAGATTGATGTTGCTATTCGCCGTATTCTAACGAGAACAGATCTTGACGGGTATGAAAAAGCGAAATTATATGCCTCCACGCTTCAAAGATATCTAAATATCGCTGAGCAAAACGATTCAGAGACCTTACGTCTAACATTGATCAAACCTCAGGAGACGAGCAGTGATGATGTGCATACCGTCGCCACCCCAGTTAGCGAGGATCATGGAAGTGAGGGTTTGGTAGCAGAGATTATTAATAACGTGTCCGGGAGGAATAAACAAAAGGCTGCATACGTTATGGATAAATTTTCAAAGTCAGCGGGTCTCACTGCATGGAATGAAAATGGCGAGTTTATTTTCAAGGGCAATACCGTTGAGGGGTTGCATATGCTAGACCTGATAAAGAATTTAACCGCTTCACATAGCGTTGCGGATGAAAAGAGACCTCTAGGATGGAGCGAGTTTCTACAAGCCGCAGCGATCTTAAATCTCCCTGTTTCAGCCATCCCTAATGTTGAAGTGCGCCATAAAATTTCTATATTTAAGACTAAAAATAGACGTGGTACACCAGCATTTACAATCACCACTCCACCACCTAAGCGCCCGACAACGTCTGAGATTTTCAAACCGCCATCTTTAGACAGTTCATCGTGGCTTTCTTATTAATTCATGTAAAGAATGACTCTGTAATGTTTTATTATGCTTTTTATTCTAATAAAATTCATTTATTACATAATCAGTTGAGTATTTTTTTATAATTGGTACACATATTACGTGAGTTAACACCTTGTATGCATGCGGTTGTACATGTCTTTGTTTAATCGGGGGTAAATTTTTTTCACATAAGAGACAACCATGGCATCATTTCTTTTCAAATTATCATTATACATAGATACAATTTCAGTAAACGATTTTCCTTTAGCTCTGTTAAGTAAGAAAAACACGCAGTGTTGTCCACAACACATAGAATCATCACTCTGAACCTGCACAGAGTTATATTTGACCTCATTGCAGTTTTTATGCAGAAAACTGTTAATGCTGCGAGGGAAAAGCGGGTAGCTTGGAGAGTTACCGTATGAATCAAAAAATTCTCCAGAATGATCCTCATTCAGGTAAATGGCTAGCCAATGCTCGCCAGGCATATGACTCGGGTGTGTGTTGACTATCATTAAACATGGGAAATTACTAAGTTTATAGGTCGGTAATTGATCAGCGGGTACAACACCGTAAAAACTTCTGCTCACGCCGCGACAGCTTCTCATGAGAAGCGTTAGTTGATTTGTCTTCATCACTGATAATCAATTAGCACATTCCTACGGTTATTAATTTCAATAACGGCGTCGAATGCAGCGTAAACTATCAGCGTCACGGTACGGGGCAGCGGCTGACAGAACCTAAGTTCCAGACATAAATTTCCAGATTTTATCAATGACAGATGAGATCCACAGTTCTCATCAGGAGCCAGATTAAATGCGAATAGTGTATACCCGTTGGCATATTCTTGTCTATTTATAGCCAAAGCCTGATCTTTCAAATGCTTGCCAGAAGCCTGTACAAGCGAGTGATATTCTCTGGCAATATTACCATTAAGGAAATTCGGCTGGAAAGGTTTTGATGGGATTTGTACACCATCGATATACAGAGCAGCAAACTCTGTGTCATAATGTTTAAAATTAAATGGGTTTTTCACATAACTCCCGCTAAAGGCGTCATTGTCACGCATAGCAAAAATTATACTTTTAGGTAAAGGACCTAGGAACAGATTTTCTTGGGCACATACACGGCTTCCTACAGGTAGGCTAAATGACTTCATACATACACGCTCTATAGGGAATTTTGCGGTGGTGTTTAAAAGAGCACGTGCGTGTCCCAGTTTTACAGCGGGTGAAACGGCCACTTTCTTCACAAAAAGAGATGCTGATAAAAGTTTTATGGTATAATTCATATTCCCTTCTCTCATGAGACAGAATTCATCTTTACTACGGATCATTTTAACCCGGATATCCACCCCATTCAGTAAAAGCTTCTCCTGGAAGAAAATATCTGAATGTATGGGCCCTATCATATCGAATGTATTGCTAGGAGAACTATACTCAGCTCTTTCTTTAAGTCCCTCATTACGACCGCTCGGTGCTGAAACATCTAATTGTCCACGTGTGTCTTTTGCAAACAAGCCGGCTGTGAACTGTGTACGTAGAGCTCCCATACCGTAATTCAACAGACACTCAAACATTGCTCTGTATGGATACGTGTTGCTAGACTGTGTTATTAGTCTATCGCCGAGCATAACGTCCACTTGCGAAAATAAGGATGCCACTGGGTAGTTAACGCAGCCTACCTCAGCGCCCGGATCAATATCTGAGCCGTCATCGTTAGTGATCTTGCATCTCAAATAAATGTATGAATTATTTAGATCAATGTAATCAGAGCCATTCCCGGCGATAAAAAAATCTATAGGTGTGGAATCCGTCAGCGCAGACAGAGGGGGTATCTCTACAATGGTGTATTTTTCAATGCTTGTTTGTGTGTACGGTAGCGCGAAAATATCTAGCTCACTCTTCACACACTCAGCTGAAAGACCATGTAAAAACGCCATATTTTAAAATATATCACCCCTCTTTCTCTTCTTCTGTCCCGATGATGATGATGAGCAGCGGTTCTTACTCCTGCGCCTACATGAATTAGTACTGGCATTCAATTTAGAAGCCGCGCGTTTTTTAATCTGGGGGGGCGTGTCGTCGTCCAGGAGGTCTTTTCCTCTTTGAAAGAGATGCGAGTCCTGACCCCTCCTGACTAGGGAGGCGTGTCTGATAGTTCATGACGTTAGAAACTACATCACCCACAATGCCTTTCGCCGCAGTTTTAAGGTGTGGTTTTGCAATATCTAATCCGCGTTTAATAATGGGTAGTGCTCTTCTGAATAATCCTCTAAGCACGCCCCCTAGCCCTTTCCCGTACATGACTGGACTTCCGCTAAAGCCTGGCAGGCCACTACCTGCCTGCTGAGCATAATAATCGATATAGCTTTGCGCGTCAGCGTAGTCGTTTTCGTACATTCTCACAGACCAAAAGAATGTTTAACAGGTCGAAAATGAAGTTTAACTACAAACTTCCCGTATCTGAACGGTATATGAACGTTTTGATCGTTTTTAACTTCAACAATTATGTCACTTATCAGATGTTTGCTGACAGCTACGTAGTGTGGCCTGTCAAACGTGAATGTGACGATCTCGTTATTATCCCCCGTTATATGTACCATCCTCAGAAGAGGCACGAAGCTATCGCCCACTCTCTGGTATTGCACCACGTCTGAATACACAAATAGACTGTACAGCCCTGCACGAATATCTGCAGGAAATGGAGCTTCAGGTTTTTGAAAAGATAACGCGACGTCGTCACGCATACCTAACATTCGGGCCAGTTTACCCGCAGTATTAATAAAATATGGCTTCTCAGTAGCCATAGTTATTTTCCCCCTCATTGAACTACATTTTAAAACCACTGCTATGTCGTGTTTCTTCATAGCTCTGTTCATTTCGTGGATGAGTGTTTCTATTTTACCATAATATCCTGAAGGGATTTGACACTTGAAATAAGCGCTGTCAGACGCGACATCTTGCGATCTTAATTCCACATTAAACGTGTTTTCATGCTCCCCCAATGAAGCCCAGGTGTGGGGGTACTGCACCTCAACCAATGCTACCTCCCACGTGCCTGAAAGTTCCAACGGCATAGCGAACTTCGTTGTGTAACGTGAAATCATATTATCCGGATAAACGCTAGCAGACGCATTACTCGGGAGACTGACATAAAATCCTTGCTCGAGCATGTTTGATTAAAAATGAGCCCGATGCACGCGTATAACGGTCTTTATCGCCGTGTGATATCCAACACGTCCTTAGCAGGAACCCAAGAATTAAATTTATCAGGCCAACCGACCCATTTGATAAGACAGTATTTAATCCCCTTACGTCTGCGCGTTTGTAATATTCGCTCTACTTTAAAAGCCTTATCCTTATTAAAAATAATCTTCTGTATCTCCTGCTCATAAAATACCCCTTCCAAAATTTCTCCGTCATAATCCTTTAACCTATATACATGGGGGTCTCTAGGTAATCTCTCGTAAATAGTGAATATTTCGTCTGTATATGTTTGTTCATAGGATGTTTAACTCGCGAAATTCTAACGGTGTCACCCACGTTAAAAGCGAAAGCACGTCTTTTTTTACCTTTAGGAAAACAATACAGCGTTTTAAACACACTGAATGCGTTGGTTTCGTTCACGTCGGATGGTTTCATCTTAATACTCGAATGATAAGAATTATTATAGGAATGAACCAGATCCTGAATAACGTCGATGTATTTTCGCGTGTTAAAACTTGTGAAATATCTCCACATACGCGTTTTCAGTGTACGGTTAAACCGCTCACACACGCTGGCTTTCACCCCAGTACCGGTCGCAAAGTGCGTGATTTTAAACTTTGTCATCAGAGCTTCGAAGTTTTTATAAAAAAATTCTTTACCACGGTCAGTTTGAAGCTTTCCCGGTTTTCTTCCTTCGTTTAAAATTGAATTGAATGCCTTGGTTACCTCGACAGCACTCTTATTTTTAATTACGCGAACCCACGCATATTTTGATAAGATGTCGATGCATGTTATCATGAATTTCATACCGTTATTATGCTCAGATAAAGCAGTCATATCGACCAGATCAGTCTGCCATTGCGCATCGATATCGAGAACAAACACTCTGTTTGTTTTAAATTTAGTCTTAACCGGCTTATGTAGCGTGTAAGAATCCTGTTCCATTAACCATCTTTTAACTCGCTTACCGTCAACGCGTTTACCAATTTTAGCAATAACGGCTCTTCTCAGATTTTCAACCCCCCCATAAGACCCGGGCAAAGCGGGTTCGTAGTATATATTTTTAAACACCCGCTCAGTCATGGTGCTTATCTAAATAGACAATGACCACAAGGTTGCCAAAATCATTCATTTATTGAAATCACACACGTAGAAAATACACATTTAAAAATCACACACGTAGAAAATACACATTTTTTAAAATTCACTCAAATTTCTGGTCGTAATAACATTAGCGATTTTAGGCAGAGAGCTCCAGACATGGTTACCAGGGTTATTCAAAGTCTCGTGAACCCGCCAAAAGTCAGTTACGTCTGCATACAATTCTGCAGTACAGATCGCGTGATTTTTTTCGCGAACGTCTCTCAACGAGTCAGAAATGTTTCTCTCACTGCTCAGGTCAGCAACAAAAGTTTCCGCAGCTCCACGTAGCTTCTGCACTGATGGGATAGCTTTCACCCCGCAAAACTTCAGCGCGCGAGCGATGACTTTTTCGAACCATGGTTTAAAGAGCCGGGTGAATAGCTTTGGCGCGTTGTTTGCCAGGTAGTAGTCCTCTGGATCCTGCAGGCATGCATGTTGACGCTGGCTAGGATGGTCTATCGCGCAGCTGTGGCAGGTTTCTTTCAGGTCAGTGGCAATAATCTGACCCAGCAGTTCCCCGGTTACGGCGCGAACAATGTTCAGGATCGGAGCGGTGATGCAGCCGTCTGTGCAGTCAGCGACTCCAGAATCGTTCAAAGACAGCCGCTTGTACGCGTCCACGAGTGCAGCCATTTCAGCATCATCTTTGGGGTCAAAGTCCTGGGATTGCGCCTTAAAAATGTTGAAAGCCATAGCGAAAATAAGCGATGAGAGCGTAGCCTTTAGCAATGCCTTTAGCGACGCTCGGGGTGCCGTTTTTAAAACCCAGCGCGAGGGAGAGTTCGTAGGCGGAGCTGTGGGTGGGTCGGGGCGGAGTAAGCGCTCATTGGTCGTCTTCGGTAGAGGGGCGTGGTATGTCCGCTTCAAACACGTCAGAAAGATTTCTCCGAATATCGCCGAAATTATTAATATTTTCTGCATGACGAAAAAGACTGTGTACTTTGTAGAAAAAACTTTGCAGCTCATACCAATTGCACACCCCGTAGTCAACCATTATAGCATCTCCTTCAGAACTCTCAGCCGCATAGCAACGTAAATTCATTTCTACGCCGCAAATCGATGTTGCTTTAATTGTGAATGTCCGTCCTTCGCTTACCCAGCAATGCGTCGAATCACAGTGATTTGGCAAATTATAATTTTCATAAGCATACTCATGTTGAGAACACCATTTTCTAAAAAAATGCCAACTACCCCGGTCAAAAGTTAACATTTGATCCACATGAGTCCACATCAGATCGTCCTGCGACGTTGCTATGAAAGCTTCACACAGCGCGTCTCATTATCCACTATTGAGCCAGCCACACGTCCGTCAGACAGAGTCCAGATCACAGTTATCGGTGAACCAATTCTTGAGATAAATTCGACAGATTTTCGTGGTGCTCCTGGACAGTATGCCATTTTTAACTCTCTGGTTGTAATAGCGTACACTCTGCATTCTCCGAGTCCCCTTTAAATACGTTTAAAGCGGTTTGGAGGGGGGGGTGGTCTACCTGCATGAACTCAGTTGATTAAGAGAACGGCCGATCCACGAGACTTTTCTAGGTTGTAAATATTTTAAGACAATTAAACTTTTTACTTATCTAAAATATATTTATTTTCCATGGAAGACACTAGCTGTGTGAAGTCGATGCAGACAGGTGACTGCAACGGTAATTGCGTTGAATGGCGCAGACCATCTAAACTAATTTTAGATAAAGGGGTCTCACGATGGTCCTGATCAAACGACTCTCTACAGCCATATGTTTCTGATAAAAATCAACTAATTTAAATTAGAGACACTCTGGTTTGGGACACACAGCTCATACTTCAAAAGACCATATGATTTTGGATAGCACACACACCTAGGCACATGCTCTCACACACACACCTAGGCACGCGCCCTCACTCACACACACACACCTGGACACACACACACACACATCAAAGACAGGATCACTATCTGGTTACAGACACAGGATGATCCCTAATACATTAGATTGGTGGGAGTTAATTGTTTAGGGGGGGCTATCCACGCTCTTACCTATCACACACAAACATAGTTTAAATCACAATGGAGACGGTGATCTCCCCATTCACACCACCCTCCTTGCCACGCTGCCCCACTCAGACGCTCCGGCATCCCACACAGGCCCTCACACACACATAGACACGTGCCCACACACACACACACACACACACACTACTTCAAAGAGGAGCATTTAGGGACTCCTGATAAAAAAAACAATTACTATTAGATCTCATCCCCACAATGTACAGAACACGATAAGGGGGAGGGGTCATAAAATTTATTGGGGTCATAAAGTTTTATTGGGGGGCAATAAACCTGTCAAGACGGCTTTGATAAGCAAGTTACATGTACCCCATCCTATTTTATATATATCACCCCCCCAAAAAAGTCTTAGGAGAATCCACCATACTTTTGGCGAAGACCACTCCAGGAAGAGGTGTAGTAGCACCTACAGTCTCAGACATGCTGTAGGGCTGGGGGGCAACACCGGAGAACCTAGCCTGTAAGAGTTTGAAAAACCCTCCACAGTCCAGGCTTCCTCCGTCCGGTGCGCAAGGATGAGGTTTGCCCACTGAAGCGCCTTTCCCTGTAGTCTTGCCCTCATAAAGAGCACCAGAGCCTTTTTCGGTGGCATAGGGCATGTCAGGAACTGAAAATACAGGCTACATTGTAGGACAAAGGCATCAGCATTACGCTCCTCTCCATCGTACATGTCTGGGGAGTCAGTTAAAGAGGGCATTGCAACAGGTTTACCTGCAGTGTCCAAAATGAAACATGACTGCAAATAGTCCAGCTGTACCTGAAAGTCCTCATCATCTTTGGGAGGACGCAAGCAAGCAACATGCCTCACTCCACTGTCCGCTGCGTTCATTGTAGGTCGGTTATTCTGTAACAACTAGGAGAGAGGGCTGAACGCAAGTGTGGACTGAACAATGAATTTAATGACAAAACATACATATACACAAAGCACACAAAACATACACCAAGAATAATCAAACACCTAACATATGAACCAAACAACACTAACAGAAATAGCTGGGTGGACAAGGCTAAATAAAAGCAAAGACATCAACAAGCAAAATCACTAGAGAAACCAAAGTCACACAAAGTACATCTAATAGGGAATACAAAATACAAGGAATACATACAGACTAGTATTACAGACACAAAAGACCAAGATACCAAAATAGCATACAAACAAGAGGTACTTACAATAACCGACAACACAAGAGACTAAACACAAGACTTAAATACACTAACCAACCAAGGGACTCAACAAGACACAGCAGAAAGCAATAACGAGGGGGCAGGGGAGTGAAGACAGACACAACTAGGAAATTTCAAAATAAAAGACAAATAGAAGACATGACCGACAGGAGGGAGGCAGGACTGACAGAAATGTTTAAGAGTGTTTATGTATTGATTCATCCATAATCAAAACCCTTTACCTTATAGAAAAAAACAATCTTGCAGCACAGAGGCAGGCAGAGGAAAATATTATTTCTGAAAACAACCAACTTACTCCAGAAATCCAGAGTCCAGCAGAAGGGTCAAGCAATGAAAATGCTGAGCAAATCAGAGACCTCCAGACTGCGCCACATGGTAGTTAAAGGCAAGTATTTATTTCATATTAAATAATAATGAGTATCTCTGCATTTTAAATTTAATTCATAGTGGTGTTTCATTTTACATGTAATATATTAGTTATAATAGATATATTACCTAACTGCTCATTAAGAATTCATTACTGATTTAGTATTTGAGTACCCGAAGTAAACTCAGGTGGACGACATGCAGTCTCCACACAGAAAGTAAATCTTGAAACTTGAAAAGGACCCAGACCTGAGCTACCGTGGCACCCCACATTCATTTTCTTATTAAAATTATTTTACAGAAATTCCATCTTTGTTAGTGGACATTAAAAAGGTTCTTGCCAATAATAATCCCACCAAAGATGTTACTGTCTGTGAAGATGAAAATGAGGGTGAAACTACATCTTGTACACCTTCAGAAGTAAGCATTTTGCAGTTGCTATGTTTAGAGTTGAAAACATACCATACCATATCATTCTGTTGCTTGTGGTGATTTTCTTTGTTTTTTGTTTTTTACAGTTAATAAGGTGAAACTGGGGAAAGATGGCACCACCACTGTCTCAGCTCATTGTTGGGAGACTGCAAAATCGCAACCTACAGCCAGTGGGATGGCACGAGTGCTGCTGTTGGGCATCTTTAGTGTTGATGTTCTCCTAAAATCCAATCTGACTGGAGGGATCAACAAAGTCGATCCCACTGCACAACGACGACAGCCTCTCGATGGGAAAAAACTGCAAGCTTTACTTGGTAAAATATCAATTTTTTTTCAGATTTGGTGACAGAATTTCCTGTTTTATTTGTCACAATTATAACAAAGGAGGAGCTTTTAGGACACGTATGTACCATATAGATTAAGCTTATACATTAAAGTAAAACACCAGCTCATTAGAATATTGTTTGACTACCATAGCCAGCAGAATATTCAAGGATTCAAGGAGGTTTATTGTCATTCGCATCACATTTGCATGGGGTGGAACGAAATTTTTTACTCAAGGTCCCGGTAATACAAATACACATAATTATCTAAAACAATTTAGTAAAGAGCAGTAATGGAGCTAGTATTTTAGTAGAATATATATGTAATAAATAATAATATATACACACAGGGCATAATTTTAAACGCAGACAGTAAGTCCACAATAGCAGCAACATATGATATAAAGTGACCAGAGTTCAATAAAGTGACCGGTGATTAAGTGACTTGAACAGAGTCAGAGCAGTGAGTAGTTTAGGTGGAGTTTATGAGTCTCACAGCTTCCGGAATGAAGCTGTTCCTCATTCTGGTTGTCCTACACTTTATGCTCCTCAACCTTCTGCCTGAGGGGAGCGGGACAAAAAGTGAGTGAGCTGGGTGTGTGGGGGGCCTCATGATGCGGGTGGCCCTCCTCCTGCATCTGGAGATATAAATGTCCATGGTAGTGGGGAGGCTGACTCCAACAGTCCTCTGTGCAGCTTTCACCACTCTCTGTAGAGCTTTCCTGTCAGCAGCAGAGCAGTTTCCGTGCCACACGTTGATGCTGGAGCACAGGACGCTCTCCACCGCACACCTGTAGAACGTGGTGAGGACTGAGCTCCCCAGACCAGCTCGTCTCAGCCGCCTGAGGAAGTACAGTCGCTGGTGTGCTTTCTTCACCAGACTAGAGGTGTTGTTGCTCCAGCTGAGGTTGTTGCTCAGGTGAACACCCAAGTATTTGTAGCTGGAGACAATCTCCACCTCTAATCCTCCGACATGCAGTTGTGTGTGTGTGTGACTGCCCTTTCTGAAGTCCACAATCATCTCCTTTGTCTTACTCGCGTTGATGCAGAGGTTGTTGTCACTGCACCAACTCTCCAGATGTTCCACCTCCTGTCTATAGTTGGACTCGTCGCTGTTTGTGATGCGTCCAATCACAGCTATGTCGTCCGCAAACTTCACAATATGACAGCTCGGATGGGTAGGTGAGCAGTCATACGTGAGCAGAGTGAACAGGAGGGGGGTCAGCACGCAGCCCTGAGGAGAGCCAGTACTGAGGGTTATGGTGGAGGAGGAGATGTTGTGGATCTTCACTGACTGTGGCCTGTTGGTCAGGAAGTCCAGGACCCAGTTGCAGAGGGAGGAGTTTAGTCCAAGTGAGTAAAGTTTGTTTACCAGTGTTTGAGGAATCACTGTATTAAATGCTGATGTGAAGTCCACAAAAAGCATACGTACATAAGAGTCCTTTTGCTCCAGGTGGGTGAGTGCACTGTGGACCACAGAAGAAATGGCATCCTCTGTGGACCGGTTCTTCCTGTAAGCATACTGGTGTGGATCCACAGTGACGCTGATGGTGGCTCTGATGTGTGTCATGACCAGTCTTTCAAAGCATTTTGCAATTATCGGTGTGAGGGCTACTGGTCGATAACCATTCAGACCAGTCACTGTGGAGCTTTTGGGTACCGGGACAATGGTGGCAGCCTTCATGCAGGTGGGTACAGCTGCCTGGGTGAGGGAAGCATTAAAGATGTCTGCTAGAACATCTGAAAGCACTCCAGCACATTCTCGTAGTACCTTGTCCGGGGATGTTGTCCAGGCCAGCAGCTTTCCGGGGATTGATCCTTCTGAGGGTCCTCCTTACTTCCGCTGGAGTCACGCTGAGGGGTTCTTCTCCAGGTGAGGGGGGGAGTCTAGTGCTGGAGGGGGGGGGGGGTGTCTGGGTCCTCAAAGCGGGCGTAGAATTTATTGAGGGCGTCCGGCAGGGAGGGGTCATTTGGGCATCGTGCATCTTTGATTTTGTAGTCTGTGATGCACTTAATGCCCTTCCACATGCTCCGTGGATCCTGGGATGAAAAGTGTTCCTGGATTTTCTGAGCATAGGAAGCTTTTGCTCTCTTGACTCCTGTGTCCAGCTCTCTCCTAGCCCTCCTGAGGTCCAGTGAGTCACCGGACCTGAAGGCAGCATCCCTGGTTTTCAGCAAGGAACGCACCTCTGCATTCAGCCAGGGTTTCTGGTTCGGGTAGCAGGTCACGGTCTTTGTGGTGGTGACGTCCCCTACACATTTGCTGATGTACCCGAAGACAGCAGATGTGTACTTCTCTAGGTCTAGCTCCCCTTCACTCTCAGCAGCGTCCCTGAAGACCTGCCAGTCCGTGCAGCCGAAACAGTCCTGCAGCACGGCGTCTGCATCGCTAGGCCACACTGTGATGGTCTTCTGTGTGGGTCTGGAGCGTCGCAGTCGGGGGTGGAAAGCGGGGGCCATCATTATGGAAATGTGGTCTGAGAGCCCGAGGTGGGGGAGGGGTACGGTTCTGTATGCATCCTTGATGTTGGTGTAGACACAGTCTAGTTTATTGTCTCCGCGTGTTGGAATGTTCACATGTTGGAAGAAACGTGGGAGACGGTCAGTAAGAAGTACGTGATTAAAATCACCTGCAACCACGTAGAACGCCTCCGGATGCTTATTCTGAAGAGAGCTGATGTTGTCATGGAGCTCCTTCAGTGCGATGTTAGCGTTAGCATCCGGTGCTATGTAAACAGCAATGATAAACACAGCCGTGATCTCGCGGGGCAGATAATGTGGTCTGCACTTTACAGTCAGCTGTTCTGCAGCCTCAGAGCACTGACTGTTTACCACTACACAGTTTGTACACCAGTGATTGTTTACATAAACACACACGCCTCCTCCCCGTGTTTTAGATGAGCGCTGGTCCCGGTCTGCTCGGAAGAGCTGCCGGTCGGTGAGCTGAAGTGCAGAGTCCGGAATGTTGTCCTTTAACCAAGTCTCTGTAAGACATATCACCGCACAGTTCCTCATCTCCACGGAAACAATCATCCTCAGCCGCAGAAGGTCCAGTTTGTTATCCAGAGAGCGGACGTTGGACAGGAATAAAGACGGTATCGGGAGTCGGTTAGCTTTAGCCTTTAGCCTGGCTACCACTCCTCCGCGCACCCCCCGTTTCTGCAGCCGCTGACACCGCCTCCTCCTGCTCTTTGTTTGGCTGGTACGAGCCGCTGTCCGGAGGAGCTGAAGTCTACCCAGCATGGCCCGGAGATTGTTGTCGATTGTAGCCGCTGTTGTTGATATATTGTCCCTAAACTTAAAAAGTTCTGCTCGTTTGTAACTCACACGCTTAAGGCATGTGAAGTCTGGCTCAGAATCGCCAAATAAACAACTAAAAACACTGTATTTACCGGGAGTTTGAGAAGCCGCTGCACTACCGCGCGCCGCCATCATACATGTGCAGTCACATTGGCATAAACCATAGCTAAATATTGCAGGACTTCTTTAAAAAAAATGCATAACCACAGATTACAAACCTAATCATTGAAGTTGTCACGTGTGAGGTAATGCAGGATGCAGAGACGAGTGATCCTATAAATGTTTATTTGAACGAATAACGTAGCTCCTTGGCATATGTCTGACATAGAACATGTAAGGGACCAAAGACAAGCACAGGACAATACTAACTCACGCCATATATACTTAATTTAACACGTATCGAGCACCGCATATAACACTATACTGATGAGATGGGTGAACACATACACAACCACACCCAGAGGACGTACATGTATGGACACAGACTACATATGCACATACCCGAAGGGAAGGGTCCAGGGCTGTAACATGACAGAAATATAATAGGCTATAAGAATTTGTGTGTAAGAAGTTTAAGAAATCTGATATCTCATGGTCTGAAATTGATTAGCACATGAATGCATCCCAAATGAATCAGGCCAAATTTGGTGGCACCACCCTCAGGCCAAAATATACAAACTCTGTCCTTCCATTATTTGCATTACAAACCAGTTCATTTAAAATATTATAAATGTACTTATATTTCATGCTGTATTTGAGAATGTCTAATTATTTGTTATTGTTGTGTTTCACAGATGCTGTTGTAAACCAGCATCCAGGGGCCAAGATATCAGATCTTAGAAAATCAATCAACACAAGAATTTGTGAGTTAAGGCACCAGGTGAAGAGAAAGAACAGTATGGACAACGTTAAATAAGATAACTGACGGTGTTTCACAAGGTGGACTGTTAAATTTTCATGAGTGATTATCTTATGTTTAAAGGTGAATGGCTAAAAACCATGCAATTACTAAATTTCACAATGGTTCTGAGATGCACTTTATTGTTTATAACTGTGTTATAACAATTTTGTGTGAAAGGTTTTTTTTTTCCCAAAATAAAATAAAAAAATTTGATTACCCCTTAGTGTGTGGTAATATATGTTAGCTATATGGTAAAGTTTGTGTGTGTGTGTGTGTGTGTGTGAAATGTATTATTAATTATAATATGAAATATATTAAAATATATGAGTAAATATATTTTATATATTTTACATCATATATCTTAATATATTTCATATTATATTGAATAATACATTTCATTATATATATATATATATATATATATATATATATATATATATATATATATATATATATAGTCACGTTGTGGGGGGGGCCCTACCGGTCGCCCCCGGTTACAGCGGCAGCGGTCCTGTTTTTGGTCACGTGATGTTCGTCCCTCAGGTGGGCGGGACCCGTGATCCGTCTCACCTGAGGGTCATTTGTTCGTCTATATATGTCTTGTCTTTGTACCAGTTGACTGCTGGTTATTATTTCCTTCATTTGGAACAATGCACAGGTTTTTGGTTTGCACACTTTCTATTAAACCATCCTCTTTCCCTGAGACTTGGCGTGATCGCTTCCTTTTTAGTTGCTCACACCTGCCCGTCACAGAATAACCAGCCACCCTTCGGAAGCCGCCAGTCTCCTTTGCTTTCTCCTTCGTTTGTGGTCATGTCTCGTGGTAAGTGTTTGTCTACGTGCTGTGTGTTTGTCGTGTATTGTCCGAGAGTGTGTTGAGTCTGTCCCCACTCGTCCCGCCGTGTTTAAATGTTGTTTGTGTTAAAACCCGTAAGGCACACGGCGGTGACTAGAGCTGGGGACCAGTAGACTCCGCTCTCGCGCAGCGAAACTACCGGTGCCTCACATTGCGCACGTCCGTTGTCCGTTATCGTCTATATATGTGTGTGTGTGTGTATGTACGTTGTAGTGTTTTGTTTTAATAACGACGCGGACGTGAGCGAGTGTGTGAGTGTGCCGTGGTGTGTGTGTTTCGCTGGTGGTGTTCGTGTGTGAATGTAGAAGGGTCCACCGATGCGTGCTGCGCGCTAGAACGCGTGAGACGCGAATCTCTCTGCTCCTTTCGCCTCGCTCACCCGATATCCCGTGGTGACGGGGGTGAGCGACTGCGAGGCAGAGAGAGAGTCTCTCTCTGCTGTGGGCGTGGCGCGCAAGCCGCTCGCGCAGAGCTCTCTCTCTCCAAAGATCTGCGGATCCCGTGGTGAAAACGGTGAGAGGGAGAGCTGGAGTGGGCGCGTTGCACTCCACAGAGCGCGCGCGTCGGTGGGTCCTGTCCGTTTGTTTGTGTTCCGTCTTTGCGTGTTCGTTTTGTCCCAGCGTGTAGCGTGCTTTGTTTTATGTAATTCCTCTCTTGCACCCCTCTTCACTGTGTGTGGGGAGGGGCCCATTAGAGGTCCCGTGCCACTGGAGGTGGCACGGAGGGCATCCTGGGTGCGTGTATGTTGTATGTTGTGTCTGTGTTTTTTGTTTTGTTATTCCCCAGAGGGGCCCCCCCTAAATATGTTTTTGGGGGGGAGCTATGGGGTTCCTGAGCCACGGCATGTGGCTCAGAAGGCGCTGCTCCTTAGGGAGAACTGGCCTTTGGGAGGGACCCCTGAGCAGGGAGGAGCCCCTGTACCCCTTTGTAGGCTGAGGATGCTTGGGGTGTATGGACAGGGTGTCTCCTCATGCCAAGAAGGGGTCCCCTCCCCCCTGGGTATAAGGGGGTGCAAAGGTCAGGGCAGTGCACGTTATGTGTTGTATGTTGTCTGTGTGCGTGTGTGTGTGATGTGTTGCAGGTCGCTCCTGGAGGTGGACTGCGGCACTCCCGGACCTAGTGGGGTCTCCAGGCGGAGACCCTCCCCTTCAAGCTCGGGGTGACCAGCGTGTCCCTGATGCGGATTGCCAGGGCCCTGGTCTCTGGCGCTCCTGGGTTGGGTGGAGGAGTCCACCTTAAGATGAGGGGCCCCGGGAGGGGTTCACTCCCCAGGAGTCTGGGGTGACCCCTAGCGAAAGGGCAGGGGTCAACTCCGAGCGAGGAGGTAGGTTCGGGAGGTGGTCGGTAGAAGCCATGGCCGCACCCCAGTGTGGCGGCCTGCACACATCCACACCTATGACGTTTGTTGGGCCATGTGTTCCCGGTCTGCACACAGCGGTGGGGCTTAAGCGGCCTAAGGCCGGTTAGGGCGCGAGGGCCCTGTGACCGACCGGGGCGTGGTTATCGTCTTGTTGACGGCCCAGTCGGTCCAGGGTCCCGCCCAGGAGGCGAGCTAACCTGTATGTGTTTTTATGTTTCAGCTCCAGGACTGCAGGGAACGGGTCCCTGCCTGGTCTGCATCCTGTGACGAGGAGCTTATGTGTTGTGTTTTGTGTTTCAGCTCAGGACGGCAGGGAACGGGTCCCTGTCTTGTCCCCGCCCTCCCGCCCCTTTGTTGTGTTTTGTGTGCTGCCGCTGTAAGCCGCACATCCGGAGGGGAGTGCGGCTTTGGTGGGGGGGTCTGTCACGTTGTGGGAGGGCCCCCTACCGGTCGCCCCCGGTTACAGCGGCAGCTGTTTCTATTAAACCATCTATTAAACCATCCTCTTTCCCTGAGACTTGGCGTGATCGCTTCCTTTTTAGTTGCTCACACCTGCCCGTCACATATATACATATATATATATATATATATATATATATATATATATATATATATATATATATATATAATGAAATGTATTATTAAATATAATATGAAATATATTGAGATATGTGACGGGCAGGGTGAGCAACTAAAAAAGGAAGCGATCATGCCAAGTCTCAGGGAAAGAGGATGGTTTAATAGAAAGTGAGCAAACCAAAAACCCGTGCATGGTTCCAGATTAAGGAAATAATAACCAGCAGTCAACTGGTACAAAGACAAGACGTATATAGACGAACAAACGACCCTCAGGTGAGACGGATCACGGGTCCCGCCCATCTGAGGGACGAACATCACGTGACCAAAAACAGGACCGCTGCCGCTGTAACCGGGGGCGACCGGCAGGGGGCCCCCCACAACATGACAAGATATATGAGTAAATATATGAGTAAATATATTTTACATTGTCACGTTGAGGACCCCGGCCCCTCCCTTTTGGGCGTGTGTATACGTTGTCCACGTGCTTTGTCTGCGTCAGTGAACTCCGTGGTGATGGCTATGTCGTGTGAATAATGTGTCTCACCTGTGAATCGTCTCGTAATCACGTGGGGCTAATGTGGTCTGTCTAATGTGCGCTCGCGCAGTGTCCTGTGCTCGTCGTTGTCTATGTCTACACGTGGCTGTGTGTGTTTACTGTTCAACGTGCGCTATTGCGCAATATCAGTGAAATAAAGCATGACGTCTGTCGCGAAAAAACGGATTCTGTGTCTCGTCCGTCTGTCGTCGCCCAGCGTCACATACATCATATATAAAATATATGAAAAGCGGCAATTCCTTATGTATTTTTAAATATATTGTAACATATTGATTATTATATAAAATAATATATAAGTCTGTATATTTCCAGGTGGCATGGTGGTGTGGTGGTTAGCACTGTCGCCTCACAGCAAGGCGGTCTGGGTTCGATTCTCGGTCTGGGCTGCTCTGTGTGGAGTTTGCATGTTCTCCCTGTGCCTGCGTGGGTTTCCTCCGGGTACTCCGGTTTCCTCCCACAGTCCAAAGACATGCGTGTTAGGTTGATTGATCACTCTAGATTGCCCGTAGGTGTGAGTGCGTGCATGTGTGTTGGCCATGCGGTGGACTGGCGACCTGCCCATGGTGTACCCTGCCTTTGCCCAAAGATGCTGGGATTGGCTCCAGCCCCCCTGTGACCCCGACTAGCGGGATTAAGCGGTTCAGATAATGGATGGATGTATATTTCCAATACATTTTGGTAATAAAAATTATCTGCTTTTTATCAGTTATTTATTAATTAGTATCACTTAGTGTAGCCAAGAGGAATATTAAATTTGTTAAATCTTTTCAATTAACCAGTAAATCAGAACACAAAATAATTTAATATATTGACAGGTAATATATAGGGAAATATATATTCTTTGCGTAAGGGCGCGCCCCCACCATTTCTCTCTCTGACATGTTATCTCCACTCTCATCACTTTCCCCCGCGTGCACGCTCTCAACATCTGACTCCACCCAAGTCCCTTTTAATTTGCAGTTAACCTTTACAGCACGACCTGACTTACTTTTATTGTCTATTTCCCTTTTTCTTGGTCCCTTAACTCCCTTCTTGGTCTTTCCTAGTTTAATTCCTTTAGCAGGATTAGCACGTTTTTATTTATTTATTTATTTTTTATTTTTTTTATTTTACCTCTGCTCGCCTGCCTGTCTTCTGTGTGTGGCGTGTTCTAATGTTGTTCACCACTTCCTCTCTGTCAGTCTCTTCAGAGTGCTCAGACTCACTTCCTGAGCTAGCTTCCTGTGAACTGTCGCAGTTCTCCCCCCCCTCCTTTTTTGCTCTCATCTTGTCGAATGACTGAATTTGCATGGGGTTTTTACACTTTTTATTGGGGGTTTTAACTATTTGGACTGTTCTTGTTTCTACATTAACCACTGAATAGATTCCTTTTACTTCTTCCTGAGTTTTGGTGGCACTCTCCTGTGAGGAAGCTGTGGGCATTACCCACATTATATTATGTTTAAAGGGTAAGCAAAATATATTGTTGCTAATGCTACTGCTAAGCAAAAACCCAAAATCACAACAGGAGAGAGGAAAAAAAAACAACTGTACCCTATGCCATAATGAAAATATAACAATTTTATTTTTTTATTCTCTCTGTAAATTTCGTCTCAGAGAACCACCACACAACCTCTCCGGTGCATACTTGAGGTGTTTAGCCATCGTGTCCATTGCCTCCTGCTGTGTGATTTTGTGTCTAAAAAGGAAAAGCAAACACCATCCTGTATACAGTGCCAACAATTTTTAACGAACGAACATCTAAATTTGTAAAAATATTGAATTTTAATTGACTCGTTTCTAATTGCTCATGCTAGCTGGTCAGGCATCCTCACAACACCTAGCCAGGAAAGCTAACCAGCTAGCATTACTGGGGTCGCCTGTTTTAGTAACTCTATGTGTAATTAATAATATTATGCTCCTCAGGTATTGACTAAACTTTGACTTTACTTACCGTAACTTAACTTTAAAAGATGCCAATGAGCAAAAATGCCAAACTCTCCCAGCGTACGCCACACCAAGCAGCCAGGGTCGCCGGGTCTGGTGGAACAGAAAAAAATGCCTTGATATTAATATATGATATAATACTGCGCATATTATGTAAGAAGAAAAAATAAAAACCTTTACATTTCACGACCTCCGCCTGCATCACTGACTACACTGCCAGAATCCCTCGAGTGACACACAAGACTCACAGTTGTACTGCCTGATGTCCAATACTTTCTCCTGCTCTATTTAAACTTGTTGATTTGTCATTGCGAAGTTTTGTTTCTGCCTCAAAACATTTCAAACTGTTTCATTGCCTTATGTTGTCTTCCTGGTTAATACCTGCCTGTTTTTGATGACGTTTTTGGACGAATTAATGAAAAAATAAAAATTATATTATTACTATTATTAATAATAATAATTAATACCTCTTTCAAAACCCTCATCCAATGCCAAAGAGTTGTTTGTGTGACGGGCAGGGTGAGCAACTCAAAAAGGAAGTGATCACGCCAAGTCTCAGGGAAAGAGGATGGTTTAATAGAAAGTGTGCAAACCAAAAACCCGTGCATTGTTCCAAATGAAGGAAATAATAACCAGCAGTCAACTGGTACAAAGACAAGACATATATAGACGAACAAACGACCCTCAGGTGAGACGGATCACGGGTCCCGCCCACCTGAGGGACGAACATCACGTGACCAAAAACAGGACCGCTGCTGCTGTAACCGGGGGCGACCGGTAGGGGGCCCCCCCACAACGTGACAGACCCCCCCCACCAAAGCCGCACTCCCCTCCGGATGTGGGGCTTACAGCGGCAGCACACAAAACACAACAAAGGGGCGGGAGGGCGGGGACAAGACAGGGACCCGTTCCCTGCCGTCCTGAGCTGAAACACAAAACACAACACATAAGCTCCTCGTCACAGGACGCAGACAAGGCAGGGACCCGTTCCCTGCAGTCCTGGAGCTGAAACATAAAAATACATACAGGTTAGCTCGCCTCCTGGGCGGGACCCTGGACCGACTGGGTCGTCAACAAGACGATAACCACGCCCCGGTCGGTCACAGGGCCCTCGCGCCCTAACCGGCCTTAGGCCGCTTAAGCCCCACTGCTGTGTGCGGACCGGGAGCACATGGCCCAACACACGTCACAGGTGTGGATGTGTGCAGGCCGCCACACTGGGGTGCGGCCACGGCTTCCACCAACCACCTCCCGAACCTACCTCCTCGCTCGGAGCTGACCCCTGCCCTTTCGCTAGGGGTCACCCCAGACTCCTGGGGAGTGAACCCCTCCCCGGGGCCCCTCATCTCAAAGTGGACTCCTCCACCCAACCCAGGAGCGCCAGAGACCAGGGCCCTGGCAATCCGCAACTGGACCCGACTACATACACACACGAACACCACCAGCGAAACACACACCACGGCACACTCACACACTCGCTCACGTCCGCGTCATTATTAAAACAAAACACTACAACGTACATACACACACACAGACGATAACGGACAACGGACGTGCGCAATGTGAGGCACCGGTAGTTTCGCTGGGCGAGAGCGGAGTCTACCGGTCCCCAGCTCTAGTCACCGCCGTGTGATATACGGGTTTAAACACAAACAACATTTAAACACGGCGGGACGAGTGGGGACAGACTCAACACTCTCTCAGACAATACACGACAAACACACAGCACGTAGACAAACACTTACCACGAGACATGACCACGAACGAAGGAGAAAGCAAAGGAGACTGGCGGCTTCCGAAGGTGGCTGGTTATTCTGTGACGGGCAGGGTGAGCAACTCAAAAAGGAAGCGATCACGCCAAGTCTCAGGGAAAGAGGATGGTTTAATAGAAAGTGTGCAAACCAAAAACCCGTGCATTGTTCCAAATGAAGGAAATAATAACCAGCAGTCAACTGGTACAAAGACAAGACATATATAGACGAACAAACGACCCTCAGGTGAGACGGATCACGGGTCCCGCCCACCTGAGGGACGAACATCACGTGACCAAAAACAGGACCGATGCTGCTGTAACCGGGGGCGACCGGTAGGGGGCCCTCCCACAACGTGACAGTTTGTACTTTTTTATTGTATTTTGAACTTGAAATGGTAATACAAAGGCAGGTTGAAGATATTACGTTGATTCACCATTAATAGTTCAACGTTTGTGCAATCATTTAACATTAAACGTTGATTCAACGTTGTTTCAACGTTGAAACAACAACAGACAGTATTTCAACTATATTTCAACCACATTTCAACATTGAAGGTTGGTCGTGTGCCAGCTGGGGATATATGGATTATTTTAATAAGGTTGTATACGGTGAAGTTTTTTTAATTCTAAGTGATCCATAATAACACTTCATTCTCCAATGTCTTGGTACAAGCAAATAGTTTTGTGAAATGTGATACAGTGACATGGACATATATGTGTTTGTAGTAATAATAATATTTTTGTGAAATTTTAATACATAATGTGAGATGTGGACTGTAGCTTATTGCAGATGTTCAGGAAAGAAAGCTTACTGAGTTTGTTCGAAATAAGCTATGAGAATAAATGTTACAAAACATAAGTAGCTCTCTGCCATTTTTATTTTGTAATAGCTCTCAAAGGAAAAAAGGTTGGAGACCCCTGCGGTAGAGAGTACGCTGTGTGCAATTGGTTGCCGCTTCTCGCTGGTGTGTGTGATTGGTTGTGTGAGACTTGTACCTGTGTTAAATTTGTAAAGTGCCTTGGGTATCCTGAAAGGTGATATATAAATTCAACATTCATTCATTCACTGGTGCACAGCTATGTTGGAGGAAGTGGCCAGCTCCAAACTGTTCCCACAAAGCATGGAATTGTCCAAAATGTCTTGGTATACTGAAGCATTCAGAGTTCCTTTCATTAGAACTAAGGCGCCAAGCCCCAGATCCTGAAAAACAACTCCTGAAAAACACCCAGACTCATCAGATTGCCACATGGAGAAGCGTGATTCGTCACTACAGAGAACATGCGTCCACTGCTCTAGAGTTCAGTGATGGTGTGCTTTACACTACTGCATCTGACGCTTTGCATTGCACATGGTGATGTACAGATTGCATGCAGCTGCTCAACTGTGGAAACCCAATCCATGAAGGTCACTGGAATTTCACACTGGAATTCACTGAGCTCCTGAGAACGACCAATTCTTTCACAAATGTTTGGAAAAACAGTCTGCATGCTTAATTTTATATACCTGTGGCCATAGAAGTGATTGGAACACCTAATTAAATGTGTTAGAATGTGTTTTGGTATTTTTTATTTTCCAGTTTTTTAATTTTCCAGTTTTGAAATGTAAAATGGACAACAATGTAGCAGACAATAAATAAGTTATTAATAATGAATAAACAAGCAATCACTGTGATAAATATATAGAATATAAAGTTAACAGTGAACAGTGTGGTATTTAGATGATGATTAAACAGTGCAGGGAGAGTTAACTTTTCTGTCAGACTCTGTGGTTTGAGTGGTTTGACTTCCGGTACTTAAGTCAGTCACACTTGTATATTCTTAAGCACATCCACCTAGAGACCAAAGGTTACACGTCTTTCACTCCGTATAAGGTAAAACAGCTGTTGATTGGTTTACTGATGATTCTTTGCCTCTACTGATTCTGCTCTGCAGTTGGACATATTTCTTAAGCCGATTTGATTTTGTGTCCTAGATATAACATGGCTGTATTAACCAACAGGTTCCTACCTTCACTTCTTTACATTAGCCTCCTTAAAGGTTTACGCCTGCTTCTACCAATCATTCGTGCTGAGCTGTATTGCATCTACCTGTTTGCCCTTTGGTCTTCTCCCTCAGATTAATTACCTCTAATAATCTTTTGTTTTGGTTCTTTTCTTGTGGTTCTTTTAAACTATAAATTCTGCTTTGTTGTTCAGTCCCTCTCTGATATCTCACAATAGCACATTACTAAGGAATCATAGATTTCACATGGAAATTTCACTGTAGTATGATTGTTAAATGTTTGCCAGGGCTTATGAAAATGATCTCCCTCTTCCCATTTCACTACATATTTTCCGTGTTATCTTTTTAATACTTTTTATTGACTAAAATGCCGATATGTCATTTTTGTTCTCTTTTAATCAAGAATTTTGATAGTGTAGTGCATGGGTTCTTAACCTTTTTCACTGTGCAACCCCCTTTTAGGCTCCAGTAAATTTCGCGACCCCCCCCCCCCTCCCCCTCACAGTTTACGTTCGAAAAACTCCACAGCTTTTGATTGCAAACTCGAGTGCTTCGTCTGCAAATGGCGTAGCAACTTGGAGGGAAATGAAACTTTCCGTGGCTAGCACTTCGCCACAAACAAGACACCAGGGTTGCCAACTCTCACGCATTGAGCGTGAGACACACGCATTTTACTGTCTTCACACGCTCTTACACCACACTTCCGATTTCTCACGCCGAAAAAAAATCTAGTTTATTTACCTCTGATCCATATCTATGATTCAATGAGTTACTAGTTCGCTCTGGCGCCAACCACCGGCGATTGATCGAGCAGGATATAATACTTAATTTGTGTCCATTTTACACCGCCACCCCTCCAGGTTCAAATCTCACTCCAAGCGATCTTGAAAAAAGTTGGCAACCCTGAACACACTGTGGTCGTGCATCCTCTCCTTCGCTTGTCTGCATAAATCCATATTCCAAGTACTTTTCATCATATTTTCTCACTTTCTTCGTTTTTTTCTGTTCTGAAATTCCTGCAAGTGGGCGTTTGCATCCCCACTTTCAGTTTGACGTTCTAAAAAACGCTCCATGTCAATCCAGCCTGGACGAGCGGAGCCACAACGTGCATGCTTGACCATGAATCAAGACTCAGAATGAGGCAGTTTGATTCAATAAACTTTACTGAATCAAACTGTCCCATTCTGAGTCTTGATTCAGGTTCGCGCATGCACGTTGTGGCTCCGCTTGTCCAGGCTGAGTAAAGAACAACAAAGTGTAGCTCCGAACCTGATTCGTTGCACATTTAACTCAGAAAACACCTTATTTTGTGTCACATTCGCGACCCCCCTGGAAGTACGTTGCGACCCCCAGGTTAAGAACCCCTGGTGTAGTCAAAAATTCCAAATATACTTTCTCTGAAACACATTAGAATTACATAAACAGGATTTAATCTTTGATTTTGATATATGGTCAACATCCACAGACCTCAATGGTCCCTCAGTAAGCATTATGGAGGACACTTAATAAAATGTCCATGAAACACTGAACCTGACAGCATCTCAGTGTTCATATGTTCACTTGTGCTGGGACATACAGGACAAAAATTATGTTTAATATGTTAAAAAATATAGAGGAAGAAGAAAAGGAAGACCAGTTTAAGAAGAACCCTGATGTAATGGGGTCCTACTGCCATTAGCCTCACTTATTACATGTTGATTTTGATTCACATTCACCACCACACCCCACTTAGATGGAGTGTGTTCATCTTGTTCTCTGCACCATCTGTGTGATTTGTCTTTATGTTGTCTTTTATATCATGAGCTCATTGGTCATTTATGAGTATGTTAGTTGTGTAGCAGATACATATGTTAGTTTATGGATTATGAACGGGGCACCATCCTGATTGCTCAGGAACCAGTATTGTGATAATGGAGATAGGTGGAATATGGTTTGATCAGTCTCATTACTAAAGGGTTAAGTTCTGGTTCCGCGCAGTGACCTAATACCATCGACCAAAATATGCATTTACCACCGTGACCAGATGAATAAATGTCCACATTTATTAAATGGTTAATATTACAATTGATACAAAGCATATGAATGATTTGGCTCAAATTGAAACTAAACCTATATGTGAATCTACTAATTTAAACCAGGGATATAATAGTGAACAACAAAGAATATAAAGTTAAACAACAACAGCGAATGATAAACAACTGGCGGTGATCATGAGATTTGTTTATTTGACTATCCTAAGGCTTGCTTAACTAGCGTAGGACCCAGGGACGGACAAAAGGTCTTTAGAGAGAGAATAGAAAGGAGAAAGAGAAGGTTTGGGCAGGTTAATGGTAACAGTATTTACTATTTTGGACTCCGGGAGAAATAGAAGCTGGCAACCCCAAAACAGCACATGAACTGAGCGTCTTACTTCGAAGAAGAGGCGTGGTGTCGCGGACCAACCGGTGCGCGTTCACGATTCGTTTCTTGAGGCAGCTAAGGTCTGCGGAGCAGGTCACGTGACACGGCTCGAGTTGCGGAGACTTAGCGGTGACGTCACAGTCGCAGCTGGAGTGCGCAGACAAACTTGTGCAGATGAATTGACTGAGAAAGAAGATGAGCTTGACTTGAACGACTAGACGAAATAAAAGTACTTTTGACGACGAAACGTAGAATAAAGAAAATAAAATAAAATATAGAAGAATCTTCTGTTGGACTCGGTGAGAGCGTTAGTTGCGGTTTCTTGGCATCGCTCTTTTGGACACTGCGGTGTTCAGCGTGAGTCCAGCAAACAGTCGCGATGCTTTGGCATGTTCGAGTCTTTGAGTCTCGGCGACTCTGGCGAAGTTCTCCAAGTCTTCCCAAATTACCAGGCTGCCAAGCTCATTGTTTCGCTTCGAGCTAGGGCTTTTAAAACAAGTTTTAGGGGCGTAATTGTAAGGTGCTTTCATGTTCATCAGGCCATTGACCATTGGCCTTTATTAATGAATATTCATGACCTTTGCCCAGACAGGGGAGAGAAAGAGAGAGAGAAAGAGAGGGGGGAAGCGAGGAGTGCCCGTCTTTCCAGGTCTAGTTAATGACAACCAAAGAAGACAGATTAACACAATTCAAAGACAAAGTAAACTATTCCTAAATAAATTGTCTTACATACTCTGCCTAAACAAGAATTAATTTGGTTCTATTAGTCTACACATTGAGCCATTCTCAATTTCCACTTTTGGACAACAAATGACACACAATGCACAGACAGGCATGAATGTGAGGTCACATACGCACACATGAGAATGATTACATTTGATGAGTAACATACAAACTAATACATAGATATGCATCAATGTGGTGTGTTTATACAGTAACACGTATTCTAATAAGATCACTTAATACTGAATACATGAAAGATCATAAGTTGTGTCTTTATATCAACCACATGGCACAGTGTTCACATTTAGGCACATGGTCCTGTGGTCCTTTGTCCTTAAAGGCTGGAAAGCTGAATACTGGTTTCAAGAATAATTCATCTTTCCTTGTATGGAAGGTAGTCAAGTTTGGTGTCTCTAGACTGCATTCGCCGAGCTGGTTCCTGTAGGCAGAATCCCAATTCCATGTACAGTTCAGATTTGGAGTTACAGAGATCTCTGAAATATTTGTATCTTCAGCTCTGGATTTTAACACTGGACTTATAACGGGTTTAAACTGTGGGCAATCAGATAAGGTTGGAATTTAAGAGTTTTATTGCTCTTCCTGACTGTGGTACCAATGTCCTCCAAAGAAGGTTGATGTTGACCAGAACTCTTAAGCCTGGTTTATACTTTCGCGAGCGACCGTAGCGCGCGACTCCGCCCACCTCGCGCGACCCTGCGCGAGCGGTGTAGGCGTTTATACTTTCGCGAGCGTCGCTGCAGTGTTCTCCGAAACGATAGGTGGCGATAGGTGGCAGTGGAGAATAAAAAACCTCTGCAAAACCGGGGAAAGAACATTTTTACCTGACCAGAGACCATATATATACACCAGGCATCAAACATAAATATGGCTTTGCAATGTTGTCCAAAATTATATGTGGTAGTATAAAGAAACACCCCTCAAAAAAGGGGGAATGGACATTTACCTGACGCATTTTAATGTTGCTTTGTGTTTCAGGTTTGAAAAGTGCTGGAATTTAGGCTAAAGTACATTAAAATGTTGAAATTACGTTAACAAATACTAGCCTCTTGTAATTCCAGGACGAAACATGAGAGAACGTGAAGACGTTAAGATTGGGCGTTTTGAAAATAAACCACCATTAAATAATGTGATGAAAAAGCGAGTTATTTCGAATCATTTCGAGTATATGTATTAATATTTAACTTAATTATGTTTATCGTGCAGAAAATATTGAAATGGACCCTTAAAGTGCCGTACACGTGCTTTAATTGCGCCTTGTAAAGGTGTATGAACCCGGCAAACATGACTTTGTCCATCGCGCTGAAGCGCGGCGCGCGCGCAAAGTTACAAAATTCAAGAGGTGCCCTCGCGCACGGGCGGAGCCACAGCGATTACGCCATTTTCGCCGCGCGGACCCTCGCGCCGCGTCAAGTATAAACCAGGCTTTAGATGGCCTCTCTCCCAAGCTCAGGAGATTATAAAGTCAGAGTTCTAAGCTAGGGGACATAAGCACCATTGTGAATGTTGATCCTTGGGAACTTGTTGCTGTGTAAAGAATCAGTCTTTAAATTTACATGCAACCAAAGAGATGTGAGTCAGTTTCTCAGTTCAGTGGGAAAGGATTCCATTTTGGGTGTCACAGTGAAATGGCGTTTAGCTGTCTCCAATACAGTTGATTTGGTTCTCTTTAGTGCAATTTTCAAATTCATTTTCATTTATTTTATTAAACTCTTCAGTTGTAGACTTGCATTTGCTTCCTTGTTTTTGCCCAGTACATTCTAGCATTGTGCTATATGTTCATGACATAATGACCAACCATTTGTTTTTGTTTTTGACCAGGAGGCATAGCTAGTTCTTGTCAGGGTGGTCAGCGTTGCTTCCTACTCACAGGAGTTTTCTCCACCTGTCTTGTGAGCTGGAGCTGTGGTGGATGTTCCATCTAAGGGAGAGAACCCCCCAAGCTTTCAGGACCCTGCCCTAGATAACTTACAGCAGGGGATTGCAGAACACCCTTGGGGGCACATCCCCCCCCCTTTTTTTTGGGTTAGGGGATAGTGGGTCTTGGTCTTTTTTAACAGTAATAAAACTGCTTATCTAAAAGATGGATCAAGTCATTTGAAAGTCTCTGAAACCAAAACATGACCAGGAATGTGCGAGTTGGCTTTGACTCCTTTACACATTATCATGAACTGAAACAAGCACACCTTATATGCATCAGCTCAGCATATTTTCCCTTTGAATGGGGGAGGAGTGGCTAATGTGAATTACGTGTGGTTTCTCCTCTCACAGTTATGAAACAGAGGACCAGCAGCAACTGGTTTGAACAGGATCTTGATTTGTTGTTTCATTTTAGATATATAGAGGTCACAAGATTCTTTCACTTTGGATGCTGAAGTACCTGCAAGCACTGAACAATCTGACTGAAGTGACTGCCAACAGTGAAGGTACCAAAGTCTTATTAACATTTGTCTCATCTCAGGGTGCAGCCATTACAGTCACTGTATAATATACTGTCAAATACTTCACTGCTGTTAAGATGTGCCTTCCTGTCTTGCGTTTAATTATACTGATTTTTGTAGATTAAGGCACTAAAATAAGCTAATTTAAATGTACACATACATTAGAAAATTACTGACAATCTGTGCTGTTTTAATTTGTTTGCAATAATTAAAAAAAGTTTGCCTGATGGTGAAGTTTGACAGACTGGAAATAGATTAAATATTTTCATCTCACCACTGAAACGATAAAAATCCAAATATTTAACTATCCAGCACATGTTGTCTTAGAGAATACATAGAGTTCCTGAGAGTAAGGCCTGCAATAAACACTAATTTTGTTCATCCAACTCTGTATTGTGCAGGGGCATGTACTAATGTACAATATTAGGAGTTTTAATTAGACAGGTTTAATTTGACATTTCTGAGCATTTTCATGTACTTTATGAAAATTCCTAGAGAACTTCAAGGTTGTAAATATGTTCTGCACAATGAATTGTGGGCTGTTGTCACATGTTGCACTGGAGCAGTACTGGTGCAACCTCGGAGTGAGACTAGAGACAAATGTGTAATGATTGACGGAGGCAGGTAAACACAAATGCAGAAAATTTGAATTTATTTAAATAATTCAAGTGAGACACTGAATATGAATAGATAACTAGCGAAGGGGAGTCATGAGAGAACCGGGAAACACACACATATTAATTCATCCGATTCAACAGAGAAGACATGAGAGACTAAGACTAACATACGTGAACTATAGAAACTAAGCGTAAACATGACAAAGACAATACTAAACTAACTAAAATGAGTATACATGTGACGCTGGGCGCAGGGTGAAGGACGAGTCACGAGTCCAGCGAATACGCACAAACGTCACTTTATTAATACAAATAGCGCAGACAGTGCACGTTGAACACGTAAACATGAAGTGTAGCGAGACTCAAACAAACACGAGCAAGGGACACTGCGCAAACACACATTAAATATACAAACTACATAAGCCCCGAGTGATGACGAGATGAGCCACAAGTGAGACAGATGAACACACTCTGACACAACCACACACACGAAGATCCACAGACGCAGACGACTAGACGTAGACAACATAAACACATGCCCAAAGGGGAGGGGACAGGGGCTGTACCGTGACAGAGCCCCCCACCAAGGGCACTACCCGTCCTGGGGTGCCAACAGAACTGAATGCCCTTCAGTTCTGCGTCTGGGAGATGACCGCCCTCGGTGGAGAATCCGCCACGAACAGCTTAGAACACCCTCCCTTGGAAGACGGGGGAAAAGACATTAGACAGACACAACGGCACATTCACAAACACACAAACAGGCACATTAATGGACAGCGGCACAAAAGGGAAAAAGAGATTCGGAATACACACAGGGATGGACACAGGCACAGACACACACACAAACGGAGCCAGGCTTCACGCCTGGAGGAGGGCTGAGAACAGAAAGAACGCTCCAGGAGCTGCAGTGGGCGTTCTTCCTCCCGCCCTCGCCGCAAACCCTCCACTGGGTGTGGTGCGGCTGGCGGACGCTCCTGCAGCCCTCTCGGTGGGCACGCTACCGGGTTCTGTGGAAGCCCTTTGGGGTGTGCCGCAGGGTAGGTCTGCTGATGTTCGCTCTCTCTCCCCCGCGGACCCCACCGGGGAAAGTCCCCTCCTTCCGGTGATCGCTCTCCTGACCTGGCGGTGGGACCGTGGTGCTCTGTTTCCATAGGCTCAACCGGGCTCTCACCCCGGGAGTAGTCCATCGTGCTGCCCTCTGAGTGCTCGGGAGAAATGCCCTACTTTGGGCCTCTCCTCCCCCTCACGGTCTCGGCGGAGTACTCAGAGGGAGGCGGGCCCAAGTCTTCCTCTTCCGGGCATGGCTCACCATCAGAGTACTCGGACGGAGGCTGGCTGCCTTCCTCATCCTCACACTCAGTGAGGTCTGAGTACTCAGATGGAGGGGGACTCACCTCCTCCCCATAACGCTCGGTGGGAGACGAGCACAGGGATGGAGGAGGGCTGACGTCTTCCTCCTCACCCTCGCCGTAATACACGGTGGGCTCCGAGTACATGGACGGAGGGGAGCCTTCCGCCTCTTCCTCACCCACATTGTAATATTCGGTGGGGGCCAAATATACGGACGGAGGGGAGCTCTGAATGAAACGGACCAAGGAGCAAGACAGACGGGAAGCGACAACAAACATACACAGCAAGGCAGAGCATAGAAAGGATTTGATTAGGGATGCACCGAAAATTCGGCCACTGAAAATTTTCGGCCGAATTGGCTTAAATGTGCATTTTCAGTTTTCGGCCGAAATACTTTCATCACCGAAACAACACGGCCGAAACAATGTGTTGTGATGACGCAAGCAAAAATCGCCACCTGCACAAGCTTATTTGGATAAAGGCTAGCAAAAAAGTTTTCCAGTGATGGCGCCAAGGCAAAGAACATTACACCAAAAATTATGGAACTCGCTGCCTTAGATGATCAGCCGTTCTCTGTCGTAGAGGATGCGGGATTTTGTAGGCTAATAGAGCACATTGAGCCCCGTTATGTTTTGCCGAGCAGACGACATTTCTCAGAAGTGTGTTTACCTGAGCTGTTTAATGTTGTTGCAACTCACGTCACGTTTTTATGAGAGAATTTATATTTATCTTTCAGGCCAGTCAGTTATAATTAAATTTAACTCGTATAAAATACATACATTTATCCTCTCAGATAAACACGGTCTGCAAGCAAGTTAAATTTAATTAGTGGTCGGCCGTTATATCAGCGTTATCGCCATTAACGGCCCACCACTAATTTTATTTTATAATATGCATTACTGTATTGTCAGTGCTAAATTAATATTTTCAAATCAAATTTTGTAGTTGATTTATTCTTTGAATAGCAATGCCTTGATTTTAGTGAGGTTAGCCATAAATCCAATGTTTCTAATAATTGGCATAATGTATTTCGGTGTTTCGGTTTTCGGCTTTCGGCCTTGGTTTTCTCATTTTCGGTTTTCGGTTTCGGCTAAGAATTTTCATTTCGGTGCATCCCTAGATTTGATACACACACACAACAACCTAAACCAGACAAAAGACAAAGAGCAGACAAGTCAGAGCTGAGAAAGAAATTACAAACACAGTGACCGACAAAGAGGTGTAGAACAGAGAGGTTTAAATACACTGAAACATGGAGGTAAAACGAGACGCAGGTGGAAACAATGAGGACAGGGGCGTGGCAGACATAAGGGAAACCAAGGAGATGGGGAAACAAGGCAAGGCTAGGGCAGACGACATGGGACTGGGAAGGAGGGCAGAGCTGGACATGACAGAATGTTCCAACTTTATGAAAACATTCTCCTGCCACAATGCTCCACTCTCTCGTCACACTATATATAGTCTTTTATTTGTTAAGCAAATAATATTTTTCCAGTTTTCAGAAATTCAACAACTGCCTCTTGTGACCTCTCTTGTGATACCTCTCTTGTGATATTGACAAAGACTGCCCTGAAATAAAGGCACAGAGGTAAAACCTATTTTATATTATGAGTTTATTATATTATGAGTTTGATTATTTATCTGAATTCAAATCAAAATCTAATTATGCTAACTCATAATATCATATGAGAAAGTTTTCCATCAGTGCTCTTTTATCTTTTGTAGGAGTGATGGATAAACAGATGATTGTGCTTCTTGGGAAAACGGGTGATGGTAAAAGCAGCTGTGGAAATTTGATACTAGGTGAAAAAAAATTTCCTCCTGGAAGTTCAGCTCTTGCAACAACTAAAAAATGTATTTCAAAGACAAAATCTATAAATGACAAGAATATACAAATCATTGACACACCTGGATTTTTTGACACTAAGCTCTCTTCAGAGAAACGAAACCGTGAAATATTACGATGTATTATTAAGTGTGCACCAGGACCACATGCATTTGTGATTGTGCTCAAAGTGGGAAGGTACACAAAGCACGAGAGAGAAACTGTGGAAGAAATAACAAAGTCATTTGGAGAGGAGGCTCTAAAATATGCAGTGGTCCTCTTCACCTTTGGTGATCAACTCTGTGAGGGTCAGACTATTGAAGACTTTGTGAACCAGAGTACAGAGTTACAGGATCTTGTGAATAAATGTGGAGGCCGTGTTCATGTTGTTGATAATAAGTACTGGAATGAGCAACAGGATGGGTACAGGAGTAACAGGGTTCAGGTAGAGAAGCTACTGAAGACCATAGAGGAGATGGTGAAGGAGAATGGAGGAGAGTGTTACACCAATGAGATGTTACAGGCAGTACAGAAAGCTGTAGATGCAGAGTATATGGCTTTATGTGGGATGGGTAAATGGTTTCGAGATATTAACATGATAGAACAAGCAAAGCAGAATATTTTTACCAAACTGTTAAGGATAGTGGGGATAGGAACTGGGGTTTTGCTGGGTGCTTTCTTTGGCGCTGTGGCTGGAGGGGCCGCTGTGGTGACCATCACAAAGGAATTAGGAATAGTCCCAGCAATAGCAATTACTCCAGCTGGACTTGTAGTTGGAGCTGTAGTTGGAGCTGGAGTTGGAGCAGTAGCAGGAGGAAGTAAAGGTTATCAAGCAGCAGAAGGGGCAGAGACCATGACTGACACAATGAACACAGCATATAAGGAAACCCATGATTTTGTAGAAAATGCCAAAAGAAAGGCTAAACAAATATCATGTAAAGGAAATCACAGAGATTACCACAAATTTGATTAGGCTAGAAAAAATTTGGATTTGGATCTATTTAAACAGATGTTATTTGAGTGAACGTATTGAAGTGAGTGAATCTATTGAAGCACTGTACTATTGTGTTTTTCTCATGTGTACACATTTTACATTTTGTTGTTTCAAGTGTTTTAAGCAATAATTCATGTATATATTCTTATATGGTAAACAGCAGAATTGACACAGATTGCAGACTGTTCAATATATAAGATCAACAGGAACGTATAGGCGCTATATAAAGAGACGCTCATTGCTCATGATGATATCATTTTGGTTACTGGTTGCTGACTGTGTTTTGATTACTACTAACTACTATTAACATGCTTGAATGTCTGTATAATCTTTTCTGTTCAAATGAATTAAAAAGTCGTCATTCACTTCATTCACTGGTATGTTTTCTACATAGCAATAGTTTTGCTTATAAAAAAAAAATTGTGTCCCATACTTTCTGTCACGGTGAGGCGGCCCCCTACCGGTCGCCTCCGTCCACAGCGGCTGTTGTTGTTGTTGTTTTGTTACGTCGTGTGCGTCCCTCGGGAGGGCGGAGCCCGTGATTCGTCTCACCCGAGGGTCGTTTGTTTGCCTATATATGTCTTGTCTTTGTACCAGTTGACTGCTGGTCATTATATATATAAATATATATATATATATATATATATATATATATACTGTATATATATATATATATATATATATATATATATATATATATATATATATATATATATATATTTATATAATTATAAATATATATATATATATATATATATATATATATATATATATATATATATATATATATATATATATATAATTTGGAGATATTGCACAGGTTTTTGGTTTGCACACTTTCTATTAAACCATCCTTTTTCCCTGAGACTGGCGTGATCGCTTCCTTTTTAGTTGCTCACCCTGCCCGTCACACTTTCAAGTTTCCTAAACTGACATATTGGTGCCATTTATGCTCATATTTAGGTATTCCTTGGATGTATTTAGTATTTGTATAGTCTAGAATATTTATAATTGCAGTATAACTAAATTACTATATCATTTATACTTCATTCAATCTGCATTTAGTTTAATGTTTAGAATGTTCCAGAATGAATAGCCATTTTTGGAGCTCAAAAAAGCAGCAGCCATTATGGACCTGTGTATTCCCAGGGTGCTGATATATGGCTGCCCTCTAGCCATGGTCAGACTGCCCAGACCCAAATGCAGGGCTCCTCCAGTGTATACAGTGCTTCTCAAGGTGGATCCAGCTACAGTTTCACTCAGGACTTGCCTGGCTCTTCCTACCAGAGTGGACCCAAAATGCCTCCTAACAAGTTTGGTTGGATGGTCAAAAACTAATGATGTCTTGAAATGGGATGCTGAAAGCTATATTAAAATGATTGTTCAGTTCTCTTAAATAAAATGTTTGCACATCTGTTAAAGTATTTCTGGTTGGTGTGACAATCAAGTACACCAACCTGGCACCTTCCGGTGTTCTCTGGCAAATGCCAATCGCCCTGCTAGGTGTTGGGCTGTAAGCACAAGCCCCACTTGTGGGCAGTCATGGCCTGGTGGTTAGGGAACTGGTCTTGTGACCGGAGGGTCATGGGTTTGATTCCCAGACCTGAGGCCATGACTGAGGTGCCCCTGAGCAAGGCCCTTAATCCTCAATTGCTCACTTGTGTAAAAAAAAAAAAAAAGATTAAAAAATGTAAGTCGCTCTGGATAAGGGCATCTGCCAAATGCCATAAATGTAAATGTAATACCACCCTCATGGAGTCGGTTTCTTTGAGCAGAAACATGGATATTAGTGGCCTGCTGGAGGTCATTTTGCAGGGCTCTGGCACTGCTCCTCCTTGCACAAAGGAGGAGTTAGTGGTCCTGCTGCTGGGTTGATGCCCTCCTACAGCCCCCTCCATGTCTCCTGGTGTACTGGCCTGTCTCCTGGTATCTGCTCCATGCTCTGAACAGACAGACACAACAAACATTCTTGCCACAGCTTGCACTGATGTTCCATCTTGCTACCTGAGCAACTTCTGTGGGTTGTAGATGCCGCCTCATGGTATCTCTATGGTAAGAGGGCTGACAAAATACAAAAGTGACCAAAATATCAGCCAGAAAGGATGAGAACAGAGAACGGCAAACGCATTTGGGCGTCTACTACCTGTTTGTTGTTGCCATAAAGGCAATCCCCGGCATCATCTTGAGATCGCGGTGCGCGATTTCAAAATAAGAGCAGATAGCGCGATTGAGAAAAAAGATTCCTAAAAAAAAACACTTTTCAAAACAGCTCGCGGGCCAGAAATAGATAGCCCGCGGGCCGCTATTTGAGTATGGGGGCTTTAGACGGTCAACCAGTTTCAGCTGTGGAAAATTCAGTTAAAACAGGCGAATACACCACAATTAAGCCAACTATAGGAAAGTCTGATGTATGGAAGTCATATTCCATTGTAATTAATGGAGATGGAAATCGTCTACCATTTGCTTGTTGTGATAGATGTCAGAAAGTGTTGGTGTACGTCACCTGACGGCATGTGTTTGGACTGTGATAAGAAATGGGACAGCGCGATCCATCGCTATATTGCTGTTTTAATAAATACATAAGAAAATTTCAAGTACTAAATTTAATTAATTCAATTCATATTAGGATTGCGGGCGGGGGCGACAGAAATGTGTATGTGGTGGGCGGGTGCGGGATTAAAACAAGCGATTTTTTGGCCGGAGCGGGCGGGAGCAGAACTAAAACAAGCAGGAGCGGGCGGGAGCGGGATTAAAACAAGCGATGTTTTGGCGGGAGCGGGCGGGAGTGGGACTAAAACAAGCGGGAGTGGGACTAAAACAAGCAGGAGCGGGATTTAAAAAGCAGTCCCACGCAGACCTCTACTAGGCACTATGGAGATGCCTGTGGCAGAGGCCTGGGAAATTAAAGAAAGTCTATCATCTAAAATGGTATTAAAAAACATCTTCTGATTTACTTCAGTTCTTCTTATTCTTCCAATATCCTGAGCAAAACTACCAAAATTAAACATTTTTGTTGTTTGCTCTGTTTTCTGCACTCATCTATTGGTCTGTGTAGTAGACTGGTGGAAAAATAAACAAGATGTTGAAGTTAATGATTATGTTCATTGATTCATTCATCATTCAAACTTAAATTAATATTTCTAATGTTAAATACTGAAATGTGATGTTTAGCTCACGTGGAACACTTCATTATTTAAAAAATTACATGCGTTGAATTAAATTTGACTTTTATTTGTAACATTCTCTAAACGTGAGTTTTCAATGGAAAAAAACACAGCCAACTGATAAAATCCATATCCAATATTAACTATATACAGTCATTGTTAAGTCCTTCAGTTAACTTCTGTTTACCCTCCACTGTCTGCAGGCCTTGTTGCATATATTTTGCAATCAGTAAATCAATATAGGCCTACAATTAAGACAGTAAAAAGACCAAAAAGTACGAGAAGGAGATATAGGCTACTGAGTGTTGTCATTACACGAATGCAGATGGGCATTTTTCACAGGTAATGGGGAACTTCCCGTTTCTTCTTTCACAAATGAATGTGTTAATTTATGTTGCCTAACAAAACCTATACAACAGAAAACGTTCAGCTCAACACATAGATTTGCAAACTCTACCTTAATTATTTGTATGTGGTCGTCCTCACGTTATCTATCATTGATCTGGGCTAGAGCGACTACTATATCAGGTGACCAGTCGGCTAAAAATACTTAGTAGTTTGGTGCTGTATGAGACATTTAACTGCACAAGAAAATGATTTCACGTTGGGCGTAGAGGGCAAACGGTACGATTTGACTTTGATGTGTATGTGATCTGGCTGGTGGGGCACGGGAGAAGAAGTCTATCTGTGACCGTGTGTGCTGTGCTGAAGACGCTTCCTTCCACTCGCTGAACTGAACTGCTGCTGCAGCGCATCTGGTGTTAAAGGAAGAGAGAGGTCGGGTGTGTGCGAGGTGGTGGCTTATTTCAGGGCATTGTTTTTAATCGTTTTCAAAAGATCACATCAAATCGACCTCAGTAAAATGATAATAATAATTAAAAAACGAAGTTTCAAAAGGGCACTTTCATTGATAAAGGGCAGAGTTGGTGGTGCTTTAGCAGTATTCGCAGTATTGAGTATTCGTTCGTTGTCTTAGTACCCTGTTAATTCCTTGCGTCGTCATGCCTGTTTATATTTTCTGTATGGACTGCCCTCCTGATATGACCCATGCCTGTTACAACGACCACGAATATGGAATTCCCTTGAATAAATCTCGCTCTCCTCAGCGTTTGTGTCCACCTCCCTGTTCTGCACCGCACAGTACGTTACATGAGCCTACAAAGTGCTTAACAAACACTACAAGTAAAAACACTACATAAAACACTACACAAAAATAGAAAAATAAGACATCATCACAACCACATACATAAAAAATGCTAGCCAAAATTTAATTATGAATCAGTGCACAGCATTTTTTCCCTTTGAATGTGGGAGGAGTAGCTACGGTGAACTGGTTGTGGTTTTTAAAAAAACAAGGCAACTGACAAACGGGAGGTAAGTAAAAGTATCATGGGTAAGGAGAAACATGGAATGGAACATAAAGAAGACAAACTGAACAAACCAACAGGAACACAGGGGAAGAGAGGAAGAGGATTAGCGTACACCGCAGGATCAGAGAACCGGAGAACTGGATTATCTTACAGACACAATGACTGACAATGAGGGATAAAACAGAGGGGATTAAATACACTGAAACAGGGAAGAGAAACGAGACGCAGATGGAAACACTGAGGACAGGGCTGTGACTGTCAGGGTTGGACCCAGGCACGTGCCTCTTGCCGCCACTAGGCGGAGCCCGCGAGCTGGTACCAGGGGTAATCAAGCCCGATAGGTTACACCTGTTCGGCTGCCTATTTAAAGCAGGCGACTGTTGTCACGCACTCTTACAGCCTAAGCCAAGTTCTCTCTTCTTCTTACCACGCTCTCGTTGCTCTTTCTCTCGTTTTCCCCCTGAGTGTTCTCAGGTTGGTTTTGTTTTTTTTTTTTTTGTCTTCTCCCTCTGTTCTTCGTCGGTTGTCCTCCAGTGTTCTGGTTGACAGTCTGACAGGTAACCTGGTAAAAAGCCACTGGTCTTGTACCAAAGCTTCGTCTTTTGTTTAGTGTATTTTTCTCCTCTCCTTCTGACACGTTGAGGTTTCTCCGTGTGTTTTTCGTTTTCCTGTTTTTCCCTTATTAGACGCGTTGTATTTCTTTCCGCGTGTTTTTTGTTTGTTTACTTACCTGTACACGTCGAGTTCCTCCGTGTTATCCTTCTGTTGTTACCCTTGAGTTTTATTTTCGTTTTTTTCCCGCATCTGCGGAGGTTTCAGTTGGCTGTCTTTTTGCCGTTTTATTTTTGGTTAGCGTTTGGGTTCTCACCACGTTTAAACCAACGCGTCACCGCCGTGATCGGCGGCAACGCGTTACAGAACAACTTCAGCCTATTATGGACCCAGCTAACCCTGACGCTGACGACATGCGAAACGCCCTTGCCATACAAGGGCAGACTATTGGCAGGCATGAGCAGGCGTTGCAGGAAATTCACACTCAGCTCCAGGCTATCGCTCTCGCTGTCCAAAAGCCTGATCCGCCTGCTGCGGCTCCCAGCCCTCTGGTTTCCCCCGGGGCTGTTGGGCTGCCTGCTGACTCTCGTGCTGAGCCCGCATTGCCCGCTCCGGCGCGTTATAACGGGGATCCCAACGAGTGTAGGGGGTTTTTGTTACAGTGTTCTCTTATCTTTGAACAACAACCGTCCCGTTTTCCCACCGAACGTGCTAAAGTGGCTTATGTTATGGCGTTACTCTCGGGGAAAGCGTTACGGTGGGCTACACCGGTATGGGAGAACCAGCCGGAGCTCTGTTCCTCATACGAACGGTTTTCTCGGGCTATGCGGCAGGCGTTTTTTCATCCTGCTTCAGGGGGTATGGTCGCTTCCAAGCTGTTACGTTTGCGACAGGGCAGATCTACCGTGGCGGAATACTCCCTGGACTTCCGCACACTGGCGGCAGAAAGTGATTGGGGTTCGGAGGCGCTGGGGGCCGTTTACATAGAAGGCTTGAGCGAAGAGATCAAGGACGAACTGTCCCTCAGGGAGCCTCCTAGCGGTCTGGACGACGCAATAGACCTCACCATTAGAATAGATAATCGGTTGAGGGACCGTAAACAACACCGCCGTTTGTTCACTTCGCCCAGTGTTAAGGCAGTATCCCCTGTGCGTAAGACCACACACGAGGAGGGCGCGTCATCGGAACAGCCCATGCAATTAGGGCACACTCGTCTCTCCCGTCAGGAAAGACAAAGCCGCATACGAGAGGGCAAGTGTCTTTATTGCGGCAGGGCTAACCACCGTATCGCCGAGTGTCCTGAGTTACAGGGAAAAGGGCAGACCCGTCGGTGAACGGGGTTGCACCGACGGGTCATGGCACTTATTTCCCCGCATGCGGACTGATGCCTCATGTAGTGGTGTCATGGAGAGGTTCTGAGGAACATCGGGTCCTGGCTCTCGTTGACTCAGGGGCCTCTGGTAATTTCATAGACACCGCTCTCGTAGCCTCGCTCTCCATACCTCTGGTTCCTCTAGAAAAGCCCATCTCTGTGTCCGCTGTGGACGGTAGGCTGCTCACTTCCGGGGACATAACCCACCAAATCGTCCCTCTGAACATTTCTATAGGGAACCACCACGAAACACTCACCCCCTATGTCATCGCTGCACCCAAACTACAGCTGATCCTAGGGTTTCCCTGGCTCCAACGCCACAACCCCGACATAGATTGGCTTAATCTGTCCATTAACCGTTGGAGTAAGGTCTGTGAACAGTCGTGCTTGACGCCCCACTGCAGCAAAACCGGGGAGAGCCAAGAAAAGATAGCGTTCATAGAAAAGGTTCCTGCTGTCTACCACGACCTCAAAGACGTTTTTAGCAAACGCAAAGCAGGCTTCCTACCCCCGCATAGAGCCTGCGATATCGCTATCAACCTCCTGCCCGGTACTACTCCCCCTAGGGGGCGTTTGTTTTCCCTAGCTTTGCCTGAACGTAAGGCTATGGAGACCTACATACAGGAGGCGCTCGCGGCTGGTACTATTCGTCCCTCTACCTCTCCCGCCGGGGCTGGATTTTTCTTTGTGGGGAAAAAAGATGGGGGTCTCCGCCCTTGCATCGATTACAGGGGGCTTAACAAGATCACTATCAAAGACCGCCACCCCTTGCCTCTCATGTCCTCTGCCTTCGAGGCCCTTCAACGGGCGACGGTCTTCACTAAGCTAGATCTGAGAAGTGCGTACAACCTGTTGCGTGTCAGGGAGGGCGATGAGTGGAAAACCGCCTTCAACACGCCCTCCGGGCATTACGAGTACTTAGTCATGCCGTTTAGTCTCATGAACGCACCCGCCGCTTTTCAGCGGTTTGTTAACGGCGTCCTTAGGGAGGCTTTGGATAACTACGCCTACGTCTACCTAGACGACATTTTAATATATAGCCGTACCATCCAAGAGCATCAGCAACACGTACGCCGCGTGCTCCAATTGCTACTCGAGAATCACCTCTATGTTAAATTAGAGAAGTCCCTGTTCCACGTCGCCGAAGTAGCCTTCTTGGGGTTCATCATTGCCAACGGTAAACTGGCAATGGAACCCGCCAAGATTAAAGCTGTGTCTCAATGGCCCGTGCCCACGTCCGTGCGTTTGGTCCAACGCTTCCTGGGGTTTGCCAATTTCTACAGGCGCTTTATTAGAAATTTTGGCTCCCTCGCGGCTCCGCTCTCTGCTCTCACTAGCAAAAAACTGGGGAAGTTCACATGGACTCCAGAAGCCCAGAAAGCATTCGAGACCCTTAAGGGCCTTTTTACTAGTGCACCTGTACTGCGGGTTCCTGACCCTGAGCTTCCCTTCGTTGTCGAAACTGACGCTTCTGATCTGGGTGTTGGGGCTGTTCTCTCGCAGCGGGTCGGGGTTCCTCCTAAGCTGCATCCCTGTGCTTACTTTTCACACCGGTTCACCCCTACGGAGAGACGGTACGACGTAGGGGACAAAGAACTCCTGGCCGTTAAGATGGCCCTAGAGGAGTGGCGACACTGGCTGGAGGGGGCTCGCCATCCTTTCCTGGTTTGGTCGGACCACAAAAATCTGACCTATCTCCAGCAGGCCAAGCGCCTCAACGCCAGACAGGCCAGATGGGCCCTGTTTTTCAGTCGTTTCGACTTCACTTTGTCGTATCGTCCTGGCTCAAAAAACACCAAGCCTGACGCTTTGTCCCGACAGTGGGAGCCACCTCTCATCGACAGTCCCCCTGAGACCGTGCTTCCCCCGGGAGTCGTTGTCGCACCTATCCGGTGGGGTATTGAGAAAGCTGTACAGGATGAACTCGCTAACGAACCCGGCCCTAGCGGTGTTCCTCCTGGCTGATCGGCGGCAACGCGTTACAGTGACAGACAGAAGGGAAATCAAGGAAACGGGAAAACAAGGCGGGGCTAGGGCAGACAACATGGGACTGGGAAGGAGGGTGGAGCTGGGCTGAATGAATCTTCAACTTATATAGGCTAGCGCCTTTCTATATACCCAAGGTCGCTTTACAATTTTTAACACAGGTACAACCAATCACACACCGGCGAGAAGTGGCAGCCAATCACACACAGCGTACTCTCTACCGGGATCCACATCCCCCTGGGGGACTGAATGGGGTGCAGGAAGGGGAGAGAGGACAGACCCTAGTGACAGAGCACCATCCTCCACTGAGAACACAAGCACACACACTCAGACAACTGCGTTTTATTGGACATGAAGGGACAGAGACACACACTCAGGGAGAATTTGTAAGGGCATCAGGGACTGCCAATTGACCAAACCTCCATGTTTTTGGACTGTGGGAGGAAACTGGAGATCCCGGAGGAAACCCACACAGATACAGGGAGAACATGAAAACTCCACTCAGATAGGGACTTGAACCCAAGACCCCAGTGCTGAGAGGCAAACGTGTTAACCATCAAGCCACCGTGTAGCCCAAATACACTTATACAGACTTATACAATGAAAATGACATATAATGAAACCTGTGATTTGGCAGAAAATGTAATTAACAAGTTTTAACATCTAACATCTCTCATCTAAATCAAATCACACAGATTACTACAAATTTGATAATGTTAGAAAACATTCTGGGTCTTTTTAAACAGATGTTAGTTGATTTGGGTTTTTTATGGAACATGTGAGAATAGATCATGCTTATGCATGTGCTTAAAGTATGAACATATTGAAGCAGTATAAGATTATATGCATTCTCATGTGTACAGGTTGTACATTTAATTGTTCCATGTATTTTAAGCAATATTACATTTAAAATGTTTTATACTGTAATCAACACAAACAGAAATCTTTCATAATTCTTTTTTATAGCTACAGACTGCAGCCTGTTCATTATATATGAGCAACAGAAACCTTCCATATAGATGCTATATTAAAGAGAAGGCTCTTTGTTCAAAGTATTATGATCTCATTTTGATTACAAGTTGCTGACTATGCTTTGCTTACTAATCTTTAGGATTAACATGATTAATGTCTGTGCAATCTTTTTCATTCATATTTAAATTCACTCACTTGAAATATTAGAACAGTTAATAATAGTATTCACTAAATAGTTAATTAATACAATGTTCCTTATAAAACAATCATGTCCCATAGTAGCCCAAACTGACAGGTGTCCACACCTCTCATATGACTCTACACTTCCAGCATCCTCAGTGAGGACTACACAGTCCTCAGATTCTACAACATTCCACCTGACACTCATTAAAATAATCTATATAAACTCCCATCTAAAACTTCATGGTTGTGAAGTATTGCCATGGATTTACCTAAAGAGTATCAAGCTTGTTTACTGTACTGTATAGTGTAGATTCTGGTATTGGCAGTGCTTTTCTCTAGTTTATGCCCTGTTGTACCTTTGCTTGGTAGTTTTCACATTTGGATTTTACCCCTGCTGTGTACTGGGGCTTCTCTCCCACATCGTTTGCCCTGTCTGACAATTGTTTTCATGAAGCTCCACTACCAGTCTTTCATGAATCATTTCACTATATAGTTCACTATATCTGCAGTATTCAGTGATACAATAGAGAGCTGTGATAAAACTATCAGCTTTCTCACCTTCTTCCTACTGCCTTTGATAAATTTAGCCTGTTCACATTTCTGTTTGATCTAGCTTTCCATCGACTGTTCTCACTCGCTTATACAAAAACGAACATAACACATCATGCAGCTACAGATGCTCCATTTATAAATAAACTAACATAACCCATCATGCAGCTACAGATGCTCCATTTATATATAAACGTCACATAAGCACCGTCACAGTGGCAGAGAAAAGCACACATTAACCTCAGCCTCTCTCACTCTCTCTACAGATGTCCCCTTCTCTCTTAACCCTCTATTGCATGAATTATTACTAAACCATGATAAAAATGTTTTAACGTGTTTTAACTATGTAAAAATGCTTTTGTAAAGGAAATTAAAAAAAATATATATAAATATTCTTTTTTGGGGGGGGGACAAAAAACTTTAGCACTTTGGCTTCTTAGGTATTTACTGCTTCAGTTGTCTTTTCCCCTTCAAGGGCACAATCTGCTCATCCACGCACAGTATTTCACCCATAGGGATGCTGCTGAAGTTGTCATTGAGGGCATTGAGAAGAGGTCTCACCTTGAACAACTGGTCTCCCCCTGGCACCTGATTGTTGTTGTCAGCGAATTGAAGATGTCTTGATATTTTCCCATCGATTCAGTCATGGAGCTTGCAACAATCTGCACCTTTGTTTGTATGTTTCAATACATTCTTGTTTTTGGCAAACCATGGATAGATATGTGGAAGCTCATCCCAATTATCTGCTCCAATTCTTCAACAGGAACATTGAGGGGTCCACTGATATCACACTGTAAATCATACAGATTGGTTTGTCTAACATGATCCATTAATACTCTGTGGAATTAACACTAGGACTACCAGCATTTTCACTCCAAAATTTTGTACCTGGTCTCCACCAGGGGGCAGTTCTGGGGACATTTGCATTCCATTAGGCCACCCTTTGTTATGTACATGCAACCACTTAGGGGGGGTGATGGTGTCAGTTCATTGTTCTGCTGGATGTGTTCACTGACTCAGATAGAGAAGAAAAAAACCCTGGCCTCCCCCATTGCAGTGGTCATTTGAGCTGTGTTTTTTTTCTGCCCTTCCCTTTTTATAATAAATAATAATAATAACCTTTATTTGTATAGCACCTTTCATACATACATGCAACTCAAAGTGCTAAAAACTACTGAAAATAATGTTTGTGGGTGTGTGTGTGTGAGGCTGTATATGTGTTTGGGTGAATATGTATGAAAAGAGAGGTCACATGGAGACACACAAGCAGCTGATCTCTTCTGGTAAGATTTACTAAATGTCCTTTTTTGTTTACTGGTTATGGCTGTTGTGTTTTTGGAAGGAGACACACTGTAAAAAGTACCATCTTGATAAGTTAAAATAGCTCAAGATTATTATTCTATTTCAAGAAGCTAAGGGGTTTTTTTTGTATAAATTAATGTAAAAATATCTTTACCTAGTGGCAGTTTTTCAAAAGACGAAAACTATTTCAAAAAAGGTAAAACAAATCAGAGCTATTTTGACTAATAAAATGCTACTTTTTGCAGTGTGAGAACAATCCTGCATAAGTACAAAAGAGGCTTACTTGAAATGTTTTGGAATTATAATTCAAATATTATGTTTGTGTCAATTTCACATTATTTCAACCTTTCACTAATCAAATCTCAAACCTATGTTCCTGTGGATCACGAGACTTCATCACTTCCAGAAAAGAGAGGTCACATGGAGTCACACGAGCAGCTGACAGAGATGGCAAAAGACGGCACAGTGTGGCATGAGGAAGAGATTGGTAGACATTATGGAAGGCATCACAGCCCAATTGAATGCCATCCCATGAATGGAGAGCCAACTGCTTTTGCCAGAAGTGAAGTGTCTAGTCGCTTACAGAGTTTCCTCTGTTTCATCTCTCTGAAAATGCTTCGGACCATACAGGAGTGGACTGTTCAGCATGCACACCAGACGACACAGCATGAAAACTGGTTCATGGCCCTCCCTGAACTAATGGCTTTCATTGCCATCCTCATCCAGCAATGCAGCAGCCCTCCATCATGAAGATTATGCAGCGATACCAGTTCCAGGACACATGCATGTGTGTACAGCATGGACACACGCAGTGAACAAGCTGCAACTGACCCGTTTGCTGCAGTCTCTAATGTTTGGGGGTCTTTCGTTGCCAACTGCTTCAATGCTTACAACCCAGGAAGGCATATCACAATAGATGAGCAACAACATGCACAGGTGTAAAAGAGAGACGGGCAGACTTCTTGGTGAAGCTTGCAGGAGAGCTTGGACAGGCTCATGTGGCAGCCAAGGAGGTGGCCAAGGAAAAGGTTCAGCAGCAACCACCCACACCTGACACAGGGAAAAGGGCATTGTGCCAAGTCAAATGTGGCTGCAAGAATAATCATGCCACTAAGCGTTGTATTTCTTGTACTTAGTTCACATGTGGCAAGTGCAGAAAAGAGATGATGTGGCAGTGCCAGGTGTGTGCAGAGTAACACGTTTCGTTACTGTGCGAATATCAATAAAGCTAACTTGAATCAAAATTTCTGGCAATGTTGACTTTTTTTTGGGGGGGGGGGGGGGGGGGGGTTGGCTGAACAGGCTACTCTCTGCAGTGGGGCTGGTGGGACACCACATTTTAGGCTGTTATAGTCGGTGATAGTGTAAGGCACCTCTTCCTGTACTCTTTACTGTATTTTAGACATTGAGGGCTTTTGAGGGGACGTTGTGGATGAACACTGACCAGTGGCTGACCATGAACACTGAACACTGACCCTCTTTTCTCTCCTTCTCTTTTCTCTGTATGTCCCACCAATTATTTTTATTACTATTGTACTGTATTTTACAGAATTGTTTTCTTTTTATTCTTACATAAAAATAAAGTTGTCCTCCAAAGATGGGGGGGGCAAAAAAAAAGAGAGTAGTGACTCGGAAATCTCTTCTGGTAAGATTGTTGTTGTGTTTTTGGAAGAGACACACTAAAAAGTACCATCTTGATAAGATTATTATTCTATTTCAAGTAGCTGAGGGTTTTTTGTATAAATGTATGTAAAAATATCTTTACCTATGGGCAGTTTTTCAAAAGACTAAATACTGAAAATAAGGTTAAAAAATCAGTGCCATTTTGAATAATCAATATGCCACTTATATGTCACTATAATTCAAATATTATGTTTGTGACTTCTGACTTCTTCTCACTTTGTGACTTCTTGCAAGAGAGCTTGCAGTCTCTTGTGGCAGGCAGCCAAAGGTGTGTGTTGAAGCAGCCACCACCCACACCTGAGACATGCCTCATTTACATAACATTGGAGGTAAGAAGGGCTTATCACACCTCCCAACCCTAGCCTTCTGGCTAAGCTCTGGTACGTGGCAGGGATGATAGCCTTTTGGCTAAGGTATGGCCACTCCAGTGTTAATGGATGGTGAAATTAATTTACTGGGTCTAATACTCCAGTTGACTCTGGGACAGAGCCTTTCCATTGTGGAATTGGTGGAATTGTTTTCTTCATCTGCCACGTCAGGTTCTTGGCCTTATGGAACACTGGTATGGCCCACCTCTCTTGCCCTCCTGGAGAAATTTTAGACTCATATTATTAATTGTGATAAAATGTCATAATATATGAACCAATTATTGCTTTAAAAAATTCCTCTACCTGTTTCTTCTGATTCTGCCTCTGTGTCTGTACCTGACTCTGAACTGTTACAACTCTCATTCAGGTTCACATCAACATCATTCTCCTCCTTACTGCCCACTAGCTCATCCTCACTCTGCTCTTGAGGAAGAACTAACTCTGTCCTGGTCAACTTCCCTTTACCGTAGAAGAAGCTGGCTTTCTTATTTTCTGAGGATGAAAGCATCATATGTAAATTGGCCAGAAATGGGGACTCGAGTTTGGGACTCGTACTCGACTTTGCACTGTTTTTATTTTTATTTTATTTTTTATTTTTGCACTGTTTTGCGCTGTTGTTTGTGTATGCTGCTTATCGCCCTTGGCGTTAGACCCGTCAGCAATAAAACCTGCACTATTCCACATATAACATGTACAGGCATCCCAATTTACAAAAGTTGATTTCAGGGAGGTTACCCCCCCCCCCCCGGAGGTTAAGTTGTTGAGCGGGGGGGGCGGCGAATGTAAGTAAGTTGTTGAACGGAGAACAGGCCAATCAGAACCCCCTCCCTCTCCTTCCCACTCGCGATTAGAGGAAAAAAAAAGTCTGTCGCCTGTGTGCGCGTTTGTGTGGGTCACTCGTCGTTCTGAATTCCGGGAAATTATATGTGACTCGCGGGTATCAGGGAGACACTACCGAAATGCGGGAGACTCCCGCAGCTTCCGGGAGACTTGGGATGTCTGCATGTAACCCACTAGATGGGCTATCAGTCAATACACGTGTGAGATAGTCTAGACACGGGAGGAAGAGTAAAGGTGAAATAACTCAGACAGCCAATTGTGAAGACTTAACAAATACAGCCGGCATTTATTTGACAATTACACATTAGAAGGACAACAGTCTTTTCTCACACCAATCACCCTATTCGACTCAGTCATTCAGTACCTCAGTGGGGTTTCGACGGCAGCTCCACGTGCAGTCGACCTGACTTCTTTGGGCTGTGGTGGAATTGATGGCACAGAATTCAAGGTCTTATAATATATTAAGCAGTATTTATTTGATAGCAAGAGAGTTACAAAATATAAAAGTATAAAAGTATGATGTGAAGCGTACGCTTCATGCAGTAACTCTGAACTGTCTCTCTCAGTCCAGATTCTTATAGTCAAAGTGTGTGTGTAGAAAAAACTAAGGATGCCTGCTTCCCAGGAGCAGTTATCAGTTTCCCTGGGATTCAACCTTGGGTGCTTAGAAACGGATAAGCAATATTATCACTAACTCTGCTGCTGCACAGAAAACTTCAGTCTTACAGAAAAACATCTTCAATATGGTTACAGTTAACTACTAAGCAGTACTTTCAACACAGATCGTGCTATAATGTCTGCATGGACATGATTAACATGAATCACACATGAATATACTCAATATTTCCTTCACATTCTCCCCCTTTGATTCTCTTAATCATTCAACATAATCTTCATGCAACATTAGTCATTCTTTCAGAAAGCTTTAGGAATCATCTGGTTCTGCAACCCAGTCACCAGGAATGAAGGAGTGGAGCAGATGATCTGCTGGTTCTAGCAACACTGCTTTCACCTGCTTAGACACAGTACATAGACTTGTACAAAGACAAACTTTTGAATTAGTTGTTCATTCAACAGGTGCATCTCCAGCTCTGCGGGTCCGAGACCTGTGTTGGGAGGCCTGCCAAAGACAATTTCAAATGCTGACATCTCTGTCTTAGCTTGTGGTCTGGTCCTACACTGCCACAACACTAATGGCAAACATTTTGTCCAGGACATCCCTGTTTCCTGGCTGGTCTTGACAAGACCTGCTTTTATTGTGCTGTTTGCTCTTTGCACTGCGCCTGCAGGGTGGTAGCTATAATGCTTGGGCATGTCTATACCTACATATTTAGTGGACAAAGGGTGCCCCGTTATCACTGGAAATTCTCTGTGGCAGACCCCGCCGGGGAATGATCTCTCTCAGGAACACCTTAGAAACCGCATCACTGTCCTGTTTCCCTGTTGGAAAAGCTTCCAACCACTTCTGAACATGCATACACATACTAGAAGGAACTTCTTTCCTTCAGTTGGTGTTAGTTCCACAAAGTCTATTTGCCAATTTTGAAACGGTTCTGTCTGATGTCCCGATGGGGCTGGTATTATGTTGGTGTCTCTTCTAGTGGAGTTCTGTGTACAGATCAAATATTTAGAACAAAAATTTTGAGTATAAGTAGTGATACCTGGTCTATTCCCCCTTTGCTCATGTGACTCCTCCCATGAGCAATCTTAACTAGGCCTCGCATGTAAGCCTTTGGTAGGCAAGGTCTAGTAGTATCAGGGTGTACCCATACGCCTTCTGTTTTAACACAGCCCGCCCGTTTCCACTGGGCCTTCTCCTCTGAGGAGGCCATTTGTTGGATATCAATTGTAGTTATTGGGGTGGATGCATGTTCTTGTTGGGTGGCTTGTAAGTTAGGCGTCGCATGCGCTGTGGCTTTTGCAGTGGCATCTGTAAAAGCATCACCTCTCGCTGCCTCATCTTGGGATGAGGTGTGCGCTGCACATTTAATGATTGCTACTTGCGCTGGTAGCTGGACAGCATCTAGTAGTTGCGCTACTAGTTTGTGGTTCTTAATTTTGCTGCCAGAACTAGTTAGGAAATCTCGGTCTTTCTATATGGCGCCAAAATCGTGCACTACTCCCCAATCATATCTGGAGTCTGTCCAGATATTCACTGTTTTCCCTTTGGCCAATTTGACCTTGGTGAGGGCTACTAGCTCAGCTGCCTGAGCTGAATAGCTGCCTCCCCCTCGGGAGTCAACTCAAATGTTGAAGTGCTGGATCCTTTGGTGGGAATCAGTTATCTGAGGGGCCCCTGGCTCTCTGCATAGGAGAGAATAAAGGTGTGACAATATGAACACATGCCAAGAAATGATAACAGTTGTTTCTTAGTTCGCAGTTTGGGAAGCTTCAGTATGGTTTGTTGTGAGATAACGTGTCCTAAGAAGTTTACTTTCTCTCTGCAGTATCACAACTTTGATTTGGATGCCTTGTGGCCATCCTCTGCTAAATAATTTAGCAGTGCCACTTTGGCCTGTCTGCAAAGGTCTCTGTTTGGAGCACAAACTAAGAGATCATTCGTATTTTGAACTAAAGCTGTTCCCTCTCGAAGTTTAAATGTTTCTAATCTCACACGTAGTGCAGCATTGTAAATGGTGGGTGATTCACAGTAACCTTGACATAATCTAGTGAATGTGTATTTTTATTATTATTTTTGAAAAGGCAAACCAGATTGGCTAACTGGATGAACTGGAATGCTAAAAAAAAGAAAAATGCATTGGCAAGATCCACTACACTGAACCACTAGCTGTCTGGGGGAACCTGAGAGAGAATGGTGTAAGGATTTGGGACTTCTGGGGATCTAGGGTGTGCTGCCACTTGACAGCTTGCAAATCCTGAACAAACCTCCATTCCTCTCGCCCTGGCTTCTTAACTGGGAAAACTGGGAGTTCTTACTGGTGAGGTTTTGCATGGCACTATCACGCCAGCCTCTCGTAGTAATTGGAAAACGGACCTGATGCCTTTCATGGCTTCAGGTTTCAATGTGTATTGGTGTTGTTTGGGTCTGTAATCAGATTTGGGAACGACGCACACATCTTTTAATGAGGCCCACATCGTTCTTTCCCTTAGCCAACAGAGCTTGCGGAACTTTTGCCAATTCTAATTCTTCCGCTGGGAGGAGGGTCATAGGTATGGCCTTTGTTTGTGTGTTGTCATTTTGGTCAAATAATTCCAGTGTGTTAGGTAGTGATATGTGGGGCGTGGCCCATGGAACACAATAGAGATTCATTTGTCCTTCACTCAGTCTCACTAGGCCTGCTGCCCATGTGTCGTTCAAGTCAGTCATGGTCATTAAGTCATGCAGCTCTGCATAGAACCTGGTCTCATACTCTGTATCTGGTCCGTCAGATATGTATGTGCAATAAAATGTGTCACTTGGTTTAATGTAAAAAATCTGCTGGTAACACATAAGTCACCTCTGCCATGAAATGCTTTCTGATTCCCCCTTCGGTGCCCCTGTACTGCCATTTATAGGCATAACCTGGTTGTCCTGATGCCAATTGAATTAATTGGGGCTCTCCCCAAAACAAAAATAGCCCATTCTGGCCACTTTGGAGTGTGTATTGCAATTTACACATCAAATCTCAAAACATTACATTAGCTGGGCACGTAGCGGAGATCAGGAAGCTATGTTCAAATCATTATTATCTACATTACACTGTATAAACACAGACACTCTCTCTAAGATAGTTAGCCCTCCCACACCCATTACTCTGACAGTTTTATCATGCTTCATTTCACAATTTATCTGGTCAGCCATTATAACGGTGTGTGTTGCTTCACTGTCTACCAAAAATTTTAGTTTTCGTTTTTCAACCATTATTTCTACCTGTGGGAGTGCCACTGGGTTTTTACTAATTAGCTGGACAAAAGAGTAATCTAAATTTGGTACTTTCCTTTTGCTGTCTTCTTCCCTCAGTGGCCCGTCGCTGTCCTGCCTCCCCGCCGCCCGTCAGTCCTGGCCTCTTTCCTCAGTGGTCAGATGGCCATCTTTGGACTCTGGACAGTCTCTAGCAAAATGTCCTTGTTTGCCGCAATTGTAGCATGTGTCTTTGTCTTTGTTTCTCTGTCCACCACGTCCTCCATCTTCTCCGCCTCTGCCTCGGCCTCTTCCTCTGCTACTGATGTAATCTTGGCTGGTCTGGACCATAGTCAGCATGGCTTGCTGCTGTATGTCGCTCTGTTTCTGAGTTTTCTTCTTCTCCTTATTTATGAGCTGTGCCTCGTGGTGTTTAGAGTGATCTTCTATCACCGACAGAGGAGTTCTGTTGTATCCAATGCAGTTGGCTCTGATGAGGTCGCTGATGTATTTTTTCATGTTCTCCAGGAAAGTGTTTCTCAGATGGGCTTCCCACGAGCCGACGTCTGCGGGGCCGTTAGCACGTTGTGCTGGTGCTTTGATTCCGCAGTGGTCTGTATGGACTCTGGTCAGTCGAACGAGGAAGTCACTGATAGACTCTCCATCTTCTTGTTTGCAAACTGCTATCTTGTCTGTGTTGACGGAGACTGGATAGGCAGCTTCCACTCTTTCCACCAAACGTCTTATCATGTCTCTGTACGGTCCGTTCAGATCAGCTCCCTCTCCATCAGGGGCATCCCACTCAGGTAGGTGGAGACGGACATCACCTGGATTCCAGTCACGTTCGATCTTGTTGAACTGAGGTCCGAGTTTGACCACCAGTAAACGTTTCAGTTCTGATTGGGTCGGTCTACTGGACAGTTATTCTCCAAAGCACCGTCCTCCTATGTCAGATGGTTTGCCCATACCCTCGCCTGCTTTCATGATGTCATCAGAAGTCCAGTGTCTGTGCACCATGATAACTCTGTCCGGGCCGGAGACTTCTACCATCGGGAACTGTGTGATCACTGGTTCGGGCGTGGTTATCATCATCTGGTGGGCTGCCTGATTGGCAACGGGCACCATCTCATACCATGATCCAGTGTGAGGGCCTGGTGCTGTCATAAGGCCTCCTTCCTTCACCGCGGTTTGAAGCCTGGTGTGCTTACTGACAGGGGAGAGTACGGGGGCCGAGTCTTCTGACAGTTCACGTTGTAGTGCATTTTCTAAGGCAGCTCTGGCGTCAGCATATGGCGGTGGGTGTGTGTTGTGAGGCGGGTGTGGGAGTGGTGCAGCTGCAGCGGCTCCCTCTCCCCCAGGTGCTCCAGGTGGTGGGCGACGTCTCGTTGGGGCGGCATCGAGGTCAGGATCAGCTAAGGAGACACACTGGGACACCTTATTAGTATTTTCTCCAAGCCCTACCTGCCTAGCCTTCTTTTGCATATTAGCTCTCTTTTGAGCCTCCTCTAACCAACACTTTGCCTTGTGCAACATATCTTCCTTATTGTCATCAAAATACTTGCATGCTTTCTTATTATCCTTTTTAGGTCTCTCTTGAACCCTCTGTATCAACTTTCCCAAATACACCACACTCAGTGAACCACTTGGCGCAAACCCACAATTTTCTATCCAGTATGGGATATGTTTGCAGCAGTCAGTACCATAAAGTCTATTCATCTGTTCAAAAATGCTGTTGGGATGTTGGCTGACATCAAAGGCATATTTTTTACTGTTACTTAAACCCATCCTTTAAATGATCAAAATACAAATTGCTATTAAAAATACAAATTGAAGACAGTTCCAACGTCTGGCTTTGGCGACGAGCTCCCTGGTAAGCGCTATGTGTCTGCCCGACTCCAGCCTGTAGCGCGAGAGTCGGGCAGACGGAATGAATGTGCAGACGAGCGTTGGCTTGGCTCTCGGTTGGCTTTCAAAAGTCGTTGTGAGCTCCCGATACCTCCGACGAGGCGGAGTCACCAGGAAAGCCACCGAGAAGCAGTTGTGTCTGTATGTTCTTCCAGACGCAGACCGGACCGGGGAAGGAGGAAGACCACGCCCCCAGTTCAGAGCCCTGCCGCCACAGCGCATGAAATCGTCGTCCTCCCGGAAGCCGCTCCCCGAAGGCCCCCCAAGAATTTTTTGGGGGGGGAGTACTAGCCACTCAACCCAGGAGTGGCCGGCTCGGACCCCCGGTGACGTCAGTATGGCGGTCACGCCCCCCGAGGACGTCAGTATGGCGGACACGCCCCCCGATGACGTCAGTATGGCGGACACGCCCCCCGATGACGTCAGTGCGGCGACTCCGCCCCCCGAGGACGTCAGTGCGGCGACTCCGCCCCCCGAGGACGTCAGTGCGGCGACTCCGCCCCCCGAGGACGTCAGTATGGCGGTTCCGCCCCCCGAGGACGTCAGTATGGCGGTTCCTCCCCCCAAGGACGTCAGCCCGGTGGTTCCGCCCCCCAAGGACGTCAGCCCGGTGGTTCCGCCCCCCAAGGACGTCAGGTCCGGGCCTGTTCCTGTACCCGCGACCCGGAGGAGGTTGTCCACGCCGGTCGCTGTTCCCGCTGCCTGCCTGCCGGCTCCTGTTCCCGCTGCCCGCCTGCCGGCTCCTGTTCCCGCTGCCCGCCTGCCGGCTCCTGTCCCCGCTGCCCGCCTGCCGGCTCCTGTCCCCGCTGCCCGCCAGCGGACCCCGCCTGTTCCCGCTGCCCGCCAGCGGACTCCGCCTGTTCCCGCTGCACGCCAGCGGACCCCGCCTGTTGCCCTTGGGACTGTGCTGCCCCCTGTTGGGCATGGAATTTGTGTTCCCCCTGCTCTGCCATGTGCCTCCTATGTTCCGTTGCCCGTGTTCCCCTTGCTCCCTGGTCCCATCCCTGGTTTTGTTTTGGTCCCTGTCCCCGTGGTTGTGTCTGTTCGTGTCTGTTCTTTGCCTCTGTGTTTGCCTCCGCCCTGTCCCCTGGCCCCGCTCCCGTGTCTGTTCCCGGTCCTGTCTCGTCTGGCCCTGCCCCTATTCCTCGCCCTGGCCCTGTCGGGTCTCATTGTGTCCCCTGTCCTGCCCAGTCCCTACCCGGCTCCTGGCCAGTCTCTGCTCCCCTGTCTCCAGTCCCTGCCATGCCCCTGGTTCCTTGTCCTGTGTCCCGTGGTCCCCTGCCCTGTCTGCCCTTGCGTGCCCCGGAGTGGCACGCCTTGAGGGCGAGTACTGTCACGTATGACCGTGCCCCCCTCCGTTAGCTGTCACTCCAAACTCCCTCGTGTCTGTGTTTCGTACCTGTTTACCCCGCCCCGCTCGTTCGTCTCTGTGATTACCTTGTTTGTTACCACGCCCCGTGTTATTACCGTCACCTGCCCCTCGTTAGATTCCTTGTATTTAAGCCCCTGAGTCTCCCTTGTCCTTTGTCTGGTATTTTGTTTGATTGGTTTGACTAAGTTCTTGTTCAGCGTTGTACCCGACCGTTTTGTGTCCCTGTCTTTTGATTCCTCGCCTGTTACTCGTGTTCCCCTGTTTTGTAATGCCCGTGTTTGCATGTTTTTCGGACTGCCCTCCTGTGATCGACCCTGCCTGGCTTTCTGACGATGAGTATGGTATTCCCTTTAATAAATCTCGCTCCTCTCAGCATTTGTGTCCGTCTCCTCGCTACGCAGCGCGAGAAACGTTACACGTATAATATCATATTAGAAAGTTTTCCATCAGTGCTCTTTTGTCTTTTGTAGGAGTGATGGATGAACGGAGGATTGTGCTTCTTGGGAAAACGGGTGATGGTAAAAGCAGCTGTGGAAATTTGATACTCCGTGAAAACGTATTTGTTACTGGAAGTTCACCTATCACAGTAACTGAAAAATGTGACACAAAGACAAAATCTAAAAATGACAAGAATATACAAGTCATTGACACCTGGATTTTTTGACACTGAGCTCTCTTCAGAAAAACTAAACTCTGAAATATTACGATGTATTATTGAATGTGCACCAGGACCACATGCATTTGTGATTGTGCTCAAAGTGGGAAGATACACAAAGCATGAGAGAGAAACTGTGGAAGAAATAACAAAGTCATTTGGAGAGGAGGCTCTAAAATATGCAGTGGTCCTCTTCACCTTTGGTGATCAACTCTGTGAAGATCAGACTATTGAAGACTTTGTGAAGAAGAGTGAAGAGTTACAGGATCTTGTGAATAAATGTGGAGGTCGTGTTCATGTTGTTGATAATAAGCACTGGAATGAGCAGCAGGATGGGTACAGGAGTAACAGGGTTCAGGTAGAGAAGCTACTGAACACCATAGAGGAGATGGTGAAGGAGAATGGAGGAGAGTGTTACACCAATGAGATGTTACAGGCTGTACATAAAGCTGTAGATGCAGAGAATAAGACATTACGTAAAGGGATGAGAAAACAAGCAAAGCAGAATGTTTTTACCACACTGTCAGTAAGGTTAGTGGGGGTAGGAACTGGGGTTTTGCTGGGTGCTCTTCTTGGTGCTGGGGTTGGAGTGGCTGCTGTGTTGATCATCATGAAGCAACTTGGAAAAGGGACAGGGACATTCTCAGCAAGTACAATTGGAGCGATGGCTGCAATTGGAGCAGTAGCAGGAGGAATTGGTGGTTATGAAGCAGCAGAAAGGGCAGAGACCATGACTGACACAATGAAAATTGTATATAAGGAAACCTGTGATATGGCAGAAGATGTAACAGACAAGGGTAAACAACTCTTATCTAAATTAGATCACACAGACAAATTATAAACTTGATAATGTCAGAAAACACTCTTTGGAGTGTTCTGGATCTTTTAAAAAAGATGTTAGTTGATTTGAGTGTTTTATAGAACATGTGAGAATAGATCATGCTTATGCGTATGCTTAAAGTGTGAACATATTGAAGCAATGTAAGTTTATATGTATTCTCATGTGTACCGGTTTTACATTTAATTGTTTCATGTGTTTTAAGCAATATTACATTTAAAATGTTTTATACTGTAATAAACAGAAATCTTTCAATTCTTTTTTTATACAGACTACAGTCTGTTCATTATATATGAGCAACAGGAACGTTTCATATAGATGCTATATTAAAGAGAAGGCTCTTTGCTCAAAGTTGTGACAGGCAGGGGTGAGCAACAAAAAGGAAGCGATCACGCCAAGTCTCAGGGATAAAGGATGGTTTAATAGAAAGTGTGCAAACCTAAAACCCGTGCACTATCTCCAAATTAAGGATATAATGACCAGCGGTCAACTGGTACAAAGACAAGACATATATAGGCAAACAAACGACCCTCAGGTGAGACGGATCACGGGCTCCGCCCACCTGAGGGACACACATGACGTCACCAAACAACAACAGCCGCTGTGGACGGAGGCGGCCGGTAGGGGGCCGCCTCACCGTGACAGACCCCCCCACCAAGCCGCACTCCCCTCCACTGGGTGTGTGGCACACAGCGGCTGCACACAAAACATGAAGGGGCAGGAAGGCAGAGACAGGCAGGAACACACCTCCTGCCGTCCGGGAGCTGAAACATAAAACACAAAACATTACACAGCTCACCTCCCCGGGCGGGACCCTGGACCGACCGGGCCGTTAACAACACAAAACCACGCCCCGGTCGGTCACAGGGCCCTCACGCCCTAACCGGCATTCAGCCGGTAAGCCCCATGGGTGTGAGGACGAGGGGCTACGGCTCCTCTCTCGTCCCTCGTGTGTGTGTGGGTGTGCAGGCTAGTGATGGGCAAATGAAGCCTCTTGAAGCAATGAAGCTTTCCAACCCTTTGCTTTGCAAAAAGGTTCATTACTCGAGGCTTCATTCATCACTCACTAGTGACATCTGCTGGTGAAACTGTAACAGCCTCGTCATTCAGTTGGATCATACTTTCAACAATTTGTAAATGCAATACTGTACAAAGTTTCCATCAAACTCATGTTTAGTAACAGGAGAATCAATTAAATCATACTTAATTGTCATGTTTTAATTATTAAAATGATTTGTAGCCAATCTAATCCTTGACCATTAGTGGTTGTGTTGGGTTTTCTTGTATGTCATGAACGTATTTGACAATGAAGATATGTTGTACTTTACTATATTGGGAATTGAGTGGTTGTTGAGGCAGACTGAATATTTTGAGTTAGAAACTGATTTTAAAAAAAACAAAATGTGTTTAAAATAATTGCTTCTTGGGGGTTCTAGATCTGGTTTGGTAGTCATGGCCTGGTGGTTAGGGAAGGGAAGTGGTTAGGGAACTGGTCTTGTAACCGGAGGGTCGTGGGTTCGATTCCCAGACCTGAGGCCATGACTGAGGCGCCCCTTAACCCTCAATTGTTCACTTATATAAAAATGAGATAAAATGTAAGTCGCTCTGGATAAGGGCGTCTGCCAAATGTAAAATGTTTTTAACATTACAAATAAGGTTTGCCTCTTCCAATGGTTTTTAGTCTGTTTTTGATGTGTGAATCTAATGTACATCCTGCTCAAACAAAAAGAATTTAGAACGTTCCAGATTTTAAATTTAACCACCTACTACAACACGAAGCAACAGGGTTCATAGCGCTTTTATTTTGAAAAACGATACGCAAAATGAAGCAATGACGTGGCCGATGTAATGCGAGGCCTCGTTTGTTGCTGATCACGTGATTTTGCTCAATCTAACACAAGCTCCGAAGCGGGGCTTCATCGGACACGCCCCTTTTTACTCGGTACACGCTTCGAAGCGTAGCTTCAGATGTCCCATCACTAGTGCAGGCTACCTCTCCAAGGCGTAGCTACTTCACCTCCTGGACCTACCTCCTCCCAGAGCTGACCCCTGCCTTCTGCTAGGGGTCACCCCAGCCTCCTGGGGAGCCAACCCCTCCCAGGGCCTCTCATCTCAAGGTGGACTCCTCCACCCAACCCAGGAGCGCCAGAGACCGAGGCCCAGAGCACCCCCGACGCGGGCTAGGGAGCAGCCCCAAGGGCCTCCTGGTCACCCCAGGCAGGAGGGAGGATCTCCATCCCCAGCAGGAGCTTTTCAGACCGGAGCCCCATGGTCCCCAAACATCCGGGGGCCCCAGCCCTCTAGGGAGGGGCTCTGGTCACCCCACAACACAAGGGGGCTCCTGCCAGGTGGAGACCCCCACAAGGTCCAGGAACACTGCCAAGGAGAAGCACCTGCACAAAGAACACAACCTCACACACACACACACACACACACATTGTAACGTTTCAGAGGCGGGGGTGACGCACATGCAGATATTCAAATGTTTTATTAAAGAACAGGAAACACAACACAGAGCAATGAGGGCTAATGAGAGATAAGGAGGTAGAAGGAAAACATACACTAGACCAAACGACTAACAAAACCATAAGGTAACTGAGCCAACATGAGCTGGGTAGAAAACTATAAAACACTAAACTGAAACTGAGAGAGCAAACAATACAAAACTAAGTCAGGACAAACCTTGTGGAGCTGGGAGGTTGGGTAACGAGGAAAACTATGACGGTAGACAAAAACAAGGAGGGAGGTAGACAACCAGGACATGAACACAAAAGCATACAAAAACCACGAGAAGGCAAACAGGGAGGACTAACAAACCATACCAACTAACTAGATTGACAATGAGAAGTTAAATTGCAAAAGACTACTACAGACTGGGGACATACACAAAGAAAACACAAGCTGTGAACACGGGGAAAACAAACAAGCGAAGGATAAGAACGAAACAGAGAGGGAGTACAAAGACACTAACAACCAGATCATGAAGCAGAGGAGAAGCGAGGGACTTACACACGAGGAATGACCAACAAGGGAGAACAACACTAGGGGGTTTTTATACACAGAGACAAGACGGTGGAACAAGACTCAGGTGTGCGAGACTAACGACGAGGGCGTGACAGACAGACGGAGGGACGAATGGGAGTGGGAGCTAGGCGGGACCAGGGAGGAGGGAGGGGCTGGACGTGACACATATACAAACACACAACACAAACGCGCCTTACCCTATTCAGGGCCTCCCTCGGGAGAGACGCCCTCCGTGCCACACCCCATGGCACGGGACCACAGCCGGTCCCCTCCCAAACACACATTTAAGGGGAGGAGCCTGTGTGGAATTACATTTAACAGTTGACATCACGCCAGGACAAAACACACACGCTAATACTAGACAAGCAAACAAAACGGCGTACACACAAACAGACGGGACCCACAAACGCGCTCTCTACATAAACAGACACAGTGACGCGCCGCTCACGTTCGCAGTCGCTCCCCACATGAAACACATGACAACACGGGGAGCGAGGCGACGGTGAGGAGCCAGCGTCACACACAGAACATGTAACACAACACAACGAGCGCGCATACCGATCGACACGTCCGTTCACGCATACACACATTCACAACAAAACGAAGAGTTATCGCCAGGAAGACAATCCTGGTCTTCGCCGTGCGACGGACACAACACGAAAACACGGCGGAACTCTTCACACAAACTGACAACAGACACGGAGAGCTTTCCCAGGGCAGACTGCCCTGGTCCTCGCCGTGCTACACACACACACACAAAACACAAAAGCACGGCGGAGCTCTTCAAACAAAACACTACGCAGACAAACACTTACCACGAGACATGACCACGAACGAAGGAGAAAGAAAAAGAGACTCGGCGGCTTCCGAAGGGTGGCTGGTCATTCTGTGACGGGCAGGGGTGAGCAACAAAAAGGAAGCGATCACGCCAAGTCTCAGGGAAAAAGGATGGTTTAATAGAAAGTGTACAAACCTAAAACCCGTGCACTATCTCCAAATTAAGGATATAATGACCAACGGTCAACTGGTACAAAGACAAGACATATATAGGCAAACAAACGACCCTCAGGTGAGACGGATCACGGGCTCCGCCCACCTGAGGGATGCACATGACGTCACCAAACAACAACAACAGCCGCTGTGGACGGAGGCGGCCGGTAGGGGGCCGCCTCACCGTGACAGACCCCCCCACCAAGCCGCACTCCCTTCCACTGGGTGTGTGGCACACAGCGGCTGCACACAAAACATGAAGGGGCAGGAAGGCAGAGACAGGCAGGAACACACCTCCTGCCGTCCAGGAGCTGAAACATAAAACACAAAACATTACACAGCTCACCTCCCCAGGCGAGACCCTGGACCGACCGGGCCGTTAACAACACAAAACCACGCCCCGGTCGGTCACAGGGCCCTCACGCCAGTAGGGGGCCGCCTCACCGTGACAAAAGTATTATGATGTCATTTTGATTGCTGGTTGCTCATTGTACTTTGATTACTAATCTTTTTGATTAACATGATTAATGTCTGTGCAATTTTTTTCATTCAAATTCATTCACTTGAAATATTAGATCAACGAAAGCGCCCTTTTGAAACTTCGTTTTAAAAATTTATTATTATTATTATTATTATGAATATCATCATTTTACTGTCGTCGGTTTGAAATGATCTTTTGAAAACCTGAGCGATTAAAAACAATGCCCTGAAATGAGCCACCACCTCGCACACACCCGACCTCTCTCTTCCTTTGTCACACCAGATGCGCTGCAGCAGCAGTTCAGTTCAGCGAGTGGAAGGAAGCGTCTTCAGCACAGCACGCACGGTCAAAGATAGACTAACTTCTCCCGTGCCCCACCAGCCAGGTCACATACACATCAAGTACAATCGTACCGCTTGCCCTCTAAGCCCAACGTGAAATCATTTTGTTGTGCAGTAAAATGTCTCATACAGCACCAAACTACTCAGCATTTTAGCCGACTGGTCACTTGATAAACTAGTCGCTCTAGCCCAAATCAATGATAGATAACGTGAGGACCACATACAAATAATTAAGGTAGAGTTTGCAAATCTGTGTGTTAAGCTGAACGTCTTCTGTTGTATAGGTTTTGTTAGACAACATAAATTAACTTTTATGCGTTTGTGAAAGAAGAAATGGGAAGTTCCCCATTACCTGTGAAAAATGCCCATCTGCATTCATGTAATGACAACACTCAGTAGCCTATAACTCCTCCTCCTACTTTTTCGTCTTTTTACTGTCTTAATTGTAGGCCTATATTGATTTACTAATTGCAAAATATATGCAAAAAGGGCTGCAGACAGTGGAGAGTAAACAGAAGTTAACTGAAGGACATGACTGTATATAGTTAATATTGGATATGAATTCAATCAGTTGGCTGCGTGACTTTTTTCCATTGGAAACTCACGTTTAGAGAATGTTACAATTAAAAGTCAAATTTCATTCAACATGTGCTTGTAATTTTTTTTATAATGAAGTGTTCCACGTGCGCTAAAAAGTGCCCTTCACCTGCCCCCCCCCCCCCCCCCCCCCCCCCGAGCACTTGCCCCCCAAAATGTCTGTGCACACCACTGTGTCCCATAGTAGCCCAAACTGACAGGTGTCCACACCTCACATGACACTACACTTCCAGCATTCTCAGTGAGGACACAAATCAGTCCTCAGATTCTACAACATTCCACCTGACACTCATTAAAAGAATCTATATAAACTCCCATCTAAAACTTCATGGTTGTGAAGTATTGCCACAGATTTACCTATAGAGTATCAAGCTTGTTTACTGTATAGTATGGATTCTGGTATTGGCAGTGCTTTTCTCTAGTTTATGCCCTGTTGTACCTTTGCTTGGTAGTTTTCACATTTGGATTTTACCCCTGCTGTGTACTAGGGGCTTCTCTCCCACATCGTTTGCCCTGTCTGACAATTGTTTTCATGAAGCTCCACTACCAGTCTTTCATGAATCATTTCACTATATAGTTCACTATATCTGCAGTGTTCAGCAATGCAATAGAGAGCTGTGATAAAACAATCAGCTGTCTCACCTTCTTCCTACTGTCTTTGTTAAATTTAGCCTGTTCACATTTCTGTTTGATCTAGCTTTCCATCGACTGTTCTCACTCGCTTATACAAAAACGAACATAACACATCATGTGGCTACAGATGTTCCATTTATAAATAAACTAAAATAACACATAATGCAGCTACAGATGCTCCATTTATAAATAAACTAACATAACCCATCATGCAGCTACAGATGCTCCATTTATATATAAACGTCACATAAGCACCATCACAGTGGCAGAGAAAAGCATACATTAACCTCAGCCTCTCTCACTCTCTCTACAGATGTCCCCTTCTCTCTTAACCCTTGTCATGCTTTGCTCCTTTTTCCCCTTAGCACAGCATGTTTGTTGATTGCAAGATGAAACATTACCAGTCTTGTCTTTAACCTTTTATTTATTTATTTATTTTTTATCAAAATTTTTTATTTTTCACACAACATTCCAATAATGTTGGGTGGGGAGCGACAGACAAACAGTACAATTGTAAGAGAAAGAAAGTTTTACATATTTGAATGGTACATTCAGCTTCAGAAACACAGAAAAAATAAATAAATAAATAAAAAAGATAAATAGAAGGAAGTATCTATATTCAATGTATATTTTGCAGAAAGTCCAGAATACTCAACACAAAGATTTGCCAAGTTTCAACTGTCTTGGGTTTAGCATTATGAAGTCGGGCAGCAGTACTTTCAAGTTTTGCGATATTTAATAGATTAATTACCCAGTATGATTCCATGTGAAGTCCAGGCGTAATCCAGTTTTGTAGGATTGTCTTTTTAGCAGCAGTAAATCCAGAGAACAATAGTTTACACTGTAGCATCTTCAGGTCCAAACTGGAAGTGTCATTCAGGAGACATAAACATGGATCCCAATTGTATTCTATGTCTAAGATATCACGCAGCCCTGAGTTCACACACTCCCAAAATTTTACAATTAAGGGGCATTCCCAAAACATATGCAGAAATGTACCAGGAGCAGATGTGTTGCATATATGACAGTAATAGTTGGCTTGAATGTTCATTTTAAATCTTCTGTATGGTGTAAGGTATGCTCTATGAATAAGTTTAAAATGAATGAGCTGATGTGCTACATTTTTTGATGTCCTGCTAAGATTGGACCAAATAGTATCCCATTCTGGAGTATAACCTAAGGTGGCGAGTTCCTTGTCCCATAATGTTGTAACAGAAAGAGGTTTTATGGAGACTTCGATTAGACTGCGATAGATCCTAGCAACACAACCTCTTGAAGGAAAGTGAGGTTGTAACCAGTTCACCATTGGATGACTGGGTATACAAGAGTACAAGAGACTCCATTGGCCCTGAGTGCTGATCTCAATTGTAAATACACAAAATAAGTAGACGCTGGTAAATCAAAAGTAACCTTTAGTGATTGAAAAGAGTGGAAGCCTCTGTTATGATAGAGGTCACCACAGATGTTGATACCCTTAGAAGACCAAGAGGGTTCTACAAAGGGTTGTGTGCCTCTCAAGAGCTTGTAATTGTGCCATAATGGAGTGGAAAAGCAGATTTTAAAGGGTCCCCCAATTAGTTTTTCTACATGGAACCAGATCTTGAGGGAATGAGCAATAATACAACCAAATTTCAGGTGGGTATTTTTAGAGCCAGTACCTGTAAATAGCAGATCCTGTAAACGATGTGGCCTTACCAGGGCAGATTCAATAGCCCCCCATGGGGTTTTGCACTCTGGGTCGAGCCAAGCATGTAAGACTCTTAACTGAAAGGACAGAAAGTACACTTTGAAATTTGGTACAGCTAAACCTCCCATGGACTTCGGCAGCTGTAATGTTGTCAGCCGGATTCTAGGTCGTTTATTGTTCCACAAGAATTTTGAAACAACAGAGTCAATCTCAGTAAAATATTTTAGAGGAGGTGGGAGTGGTAGCATAAAGAATAGGAAGTTGAGTCGAGGCAGTACATTCATCTTGATTGTCGCAATTCTTCCTTGCAGGGAGATCTTAAGACTATTCCACCTTTCCAGATCATGTTTAATTCTATCCAGCGTAGTCATAAAATTTTCCTTTGTTGATTTGTGAATGTCAAGATGTACAGCAATGCCAAGATAGGTGAATGACTGCTTAATCGTAATTATTGAAGGGATAGTAACGTTTCTGCATAGGTCATTTATCGGCATTAGAACTGATTTGGACCAATTAATCTTATACACTGATAAACTGTTGAAGTTGTCAAATATTTTCATTGCAATTTGTATAGAAGTGCCCAAGTTGTCTAAATATAGGAGAATGTCATCAGCATAAAGTGATATAAAATTGTTATGACCTCGAATATTGATGGGAGATATTGAGGACTGTCTAATGGCTTGCGCTAAAGGTTCCAAGGATAGACAGAAAAGATGGGGAGAGATTGGGCATCCTTGCCTAGTTCCACGCTCAAGTTGAAATGCAGGTGATATGATATTGTTAGTTAGTACAGATGCCAAAGGCTCCCGCAGCTCCCGTGTTCTCCCCACTGGCAGCTCTTCTCCTGGCGCGAAGCCTGGCGCCATTCACATGTTTGTCTATTCCTGTGTTCGTGAATGTTCCCGTATGTCTACCTAACCCCCTTTTCCCTATCGTACCTCTGTGTGTGACTGTGCCTGTTTGTGTGTTCGTCAACGTCCCGTTGTGTTTGTCTAACGTCTTCTCCCCGGTCTTCCAAGGCAGGGTGTTCTAGGCGGTTCGTGGCAGACGCTTCGCCGAGGGCGGTCACCTCCCAGACGCAGGACTGAGCACATCGGATCTGCTCATTGACGTGGGTTCGGGGCACTCGGTCCTGTTGGCACCCCGGGACGGGTAGTGCCCTTGGTGGGGGTGTCTGTCACGTTGCGGTCCCCGACCCCTCCTTCTGGGCGTGTGTCTACATCGTCTGTGTCTACTCGTCTGAGTCTGGTGTATCTCCGTGTGTGTGGGTGCGTCTTGTAATAATCCGTCTCACTTGTGGCTCGTATCGTCATCATGTGGGGTTTATGTGGTTCGTCTACTTAATGTGCGTTCGCGCAGTGTCTTGTGCTCGTCATTGTCTGAGTCAACATATGTCTGAGTGTTCTATGTGCGCTGTCTGCGCTTATTTGTAAGTTTGAATAAAAGTGACGTGTGCCTAAGCCAAGGATTACCGTCTCGTCCTTCGCCGCGCTATAAACGTCACAGGGTTATAGCATATGCAAGTAGGAGTTTACATCCAGCTGAAAGAAATGATTCTAATTACAGTTAATTTAAACTAGAACTTCTTGCCTTAAAGTGGGCAGTGACCGAAACATTCAAAGATTATCTGTGGTGTGCCAAAATTGTGGGGATTACAGATAATAATCCTCTGGTACATTTGGGAACTGCTAAGTTGGGAGCTGTTAAACAGAGGTGGGCAGCGCAATTGGCAAATTATGACTACCAGATTAAATATCGACCAGGCCGTAACCATGTAAATGCTGATGTACTTTCTAGGCTCCCTGAATCAGGGTTGGGTGGTCCTGCCACAACTATGCTTTCACAAGAAGCAACAGTGTGTGAGGTGGAAATGGTCCAGGCTCCCGGTGAACTGGCTGATGCCGAGTTTGGGTGGGGATGGGATTCAGCTCATTGGCAAGAACTGCAGAGGGCTGACCCTGATCTCCAAGTTGTGCGAGATTACTGGGAGAGCAGGAAGATGCCTACAGCTCCTGAACGTAAGCAACAGTCCAGACAGGTACGAAAGATGCTGAGTCAGTGGAGCAGGATAACTGTGCAGGATGGGGTAATTTGTCGTGCTGTGCAAGATCCGCAGACGAATGAGCCTGTCTCCCAAATTTGGGTTCCCCAGCATCACACGAGTCCTCTTAGAGGCTTACCATAATAAGACTGGGCACCAAGGGGTAGAGCGAACCCTATCACTTTTGAAGAGACATTTTTATTGGGTGGGGATGGAGGTCACCATACGTGATTTTATTCGAGCATGTCCACGTTGTACAGCTCGCAAGGCTAGACCTGAAAGTAAGGCTCCTTTGGTTCCTTTTACAGCTCAAGGCCCTCTTAATGTAGTGGCTATGGATTTTCTGTCTTTGGGCCGACCTGCCGATCGGTATCAAAATATACTTGTGATGACAGATCTTTTTACTAAATTTGCATGGGCAGTGCCCACTATAGATCAGTCTGCGCTAACCACAGCTAGAGTCCTGTGGAACTGTGTCATCCAGCCTTTTGGCTGTCTAGAGGTGTTTCATTCGGACCAAGGGCCTAATTTTGAGTCCCGCTTAATCAGGGAACTCTGTGCACTCTATGGGTGTAGGAAGAGTCGCACTAGCGTGTACCATCCTCAAGGTAATGGGACTTGTGAGAGATTCAATCAAACTTTGTTAGATTTGCTAGGAACATTTATTTGGCTAATATATTATACATTCTTTGGGCTCCATTTTGGTGTTTGTCTTTGTGGGTTTTTGTGTTTCTCTGTTACAATTTCAGTTATTGTGAGTAGTGACTGTGTTTTGTTTTGTTATTGTGTCCTTTGTCTGCAGCATTGCCTATCCAGAACACTAAGTGGACTGTTGCGTGTCCCTCCTTGAACTGGCTGCTGAGGTTCTGGACTGAGACTGGGTGGACGGAGTTGATGATCCTTTTTTAAATAGATTTTATAATTTTATCTTTTGTTGAATAAATAAATTGTGCAAATTTCCATCGTCTCTCTGCATTTCTGTCAACTTGCGACTCCCCAAGGTGTAGTGGTTGGGATTGAGCTAAGGGAAATATAAATTTTGCCCTTTGTTGAGAATTCATTTCTTCAATGAATTTAGGAAAGGGGGTAACTGATGCTATCAATTGCAAGCTAGTAACCTTTTCTGGAGGGATACTTTTACTGTACAACATACAGTATAGTGTTAATTCAACATATTATATTACCTGTCAAGTCGTTTAATCATATGCAGCTTCCCCACTTGAAAGGGTTTCACCCATCTACACGGAGTATCCACCGGAATTCATTCACTGACCAAGCAGATAGCTTCTTACTTCTCTTTTATTTCAACACACTCTTATTTCTGCTTTTTCATCTTTAATTTGCAGGTTAAAGAGTTTCAGTTAGCTTGTATTTTAGTCCCAGTTAGTTTTGTAGTTATTTTTTACAGTTTATCCACATTTAGTTTAAGATGAATTTACTTAAAAGTAACTCGCAACCTTTTAGAGCTTTAGTGTTTTAATTTGGAGCAAAAGGGACTAAAGAGCTAAAAACTGTATGGACACACTTCATATGCTGATAGATTCTGTATATTTCCAAGTTACCCATTACTTATGTAGGTGTTACGGTGGGAGGAGGCAGGCACGACGAGCGGGTACTTTATATATAATATACAACGTTTATTTGGAATAACGTGTGGAATAACGAACAAAGTGTGGCGCATATAGCACACGCACCCTACACACACACTCACAGACACAAACTTCAGACAAAGACGAGCACGAGACATTGCGCGAACGCATATTAAATAGGTATAGAACACATACCCTCGTGATCACGAGACAAGGCACAGGTGAGACTACCAAACACATTCACAAACAACCCACACCCACGGAACTAACAAACATGGACATAACGGCACGCACAGAATGTAACGACATGCCCACAAGGAGGGGTCCGGAGCTGTCACCGTGATAGTAGGTAATGAGCTGCAACAAACTTCATGAAGAGGATTTTGATTTTTCTCTTTGGTTAGGTCTCCTGAATTCTACTTCATGTGATACTGAAATATCCTGCCCCAGAATAAAGGCACAGAGGTAAATTCTATTATAATATGAATGACCATTTAAGCTTGATGAATCAGTATGTAATCACCGGTAACACTAAGTCAAAGTCATAGCATTGTATCTCATTGCCAATATCATATAGCAATTTCCATTGATGCTCTTTTGTCTCTTAATAGCATCCATGAATGATTGGAGGATTGTGCTTCTTGGGAAAACAGGTGATAGTAAAAGTAGCTGTGGAAATGTGATACTCAATGAAGAAACATTTCAAAATCAGAATCAGAATCATTTTATTTCGCCAAGTATGTTGCACATACAAGGAATTTGTCTTGGTGTTGGCCCACAAGTAAGACTTGATGCAAACTAGACGACAAGACAACACACAGACTAAACAAGAGATATGTACAGAATAGATATGTAATAAATATGCTATAGACAGTTGTACAGTTGTATTTACAGCAGTAACAGTAATTAACAGTAAAATGCAAAGGGGTGGTATAATGTATTGCACAATGCTGTTTGACAGAAAAAGTCAGCATGCCCATTGAGGTAGGTGGAGAAGAAGGTGAGTGTGGTAAGTGGCATAAAGTGTTTAAGGTGCAGAGGGGCTGGATCTGTTGCTGAGTGCTACAGCTCTGGGAAAAAAAATCTGGAAGTTCACCTACATCAACAGCTCGAATCTCTGCATGTCTAAAAGACATTGCCTCTTGGATGGCAGCTCACCACCTAAAGCTTAACCCAAGCAAGACAGAGATGCTGTACATCCCTGCAAGAGCCAGTCCACATCGTGATCTCTCTATCTCATTCGAGAACACTGTGATCACTCCATCCATGGAAGCGCATAGCCTTGGTGTAGTTGTCGACAATCAACTCTCCTTCACGGCCCACGTTGCTAACACAACACGATCATGCAGATTCAACCTTCACAACATTCGGAGGATTCAGCCATTTCTCTCTAGGGAGGCCACTCAGGTCCTTGTCCAGTCCCTTGTCATCTCAAGACTGGACTACTGCAACTCCCTCCTGGCTGGTCTTCCTATGCATGCCATCAAACCCCTGCAACTGATCCAGAACGCTGCAGCTCGGCTGGTCTTCAACCTTCCCAAGTTCAGCCATGTCACTCCCTTGCTGTGCTCCCTCCACTGGCTTCCGGTAGCTGCCCGCATCAAATATAAAACCCTGGTGCTGGCCTACAAAGCAAAGAATGGTCCAGCTCCTTCTTACTTGATGGCCATGGTAAAACCCAGAAGCATACCTAGGGCCCTCCGCGCCTCAAGTATGACTCGTCTTGAGCCTCCATCATCCAGGACACAAGGGAGACAAGCATCCAGACTTTTCTCTGTTCTGGCTCCAAGGTGGTGGAATGAACTTCCCTTGTGTGTCCGAACACCGGAGTCACTTGCTGTCTTCAGATGCCGACTGAAGACCCACCTCTTTCAAGTGCACTTTACGTAATTATGCTTCGTCTATTGTGCTTTATCGTCTCTTTCCTCAGGTGTTTGTTACAGGTATTGTTTACTGTCTTTTCTCAGGTATTGTGCATAATTGAGTTATAGGAATTGCTTACTGTCTTTTCCTCAGGTGATGTGTATATTCAGGTATAATAATGACTTAGGTATAATTGTTAGGTATCATATGACTTTCGTCTAGTGGTTTTTCCAGCTTGGGTTGGGTGGGCGGATCAATATTTATATCGATAGTATCGATACAAAGGTGAGGATCGGTATCGGATCGATACCACGGCGAAAATATCTATTCTTTTGCTGCAGTTTAGAGGTCTCCGCGGGACTGCTTTTTTAATCCCGCTCCCGCTTGTTTTAATCCCGCTCCCGCCAAAAAAATCACTTGTTTTATTCCCGCTCCCGCCCGCACCTGCTTGTTTTAGTCCCGCTCCCCGCCCGCACCTGCTTGTTTTAGTCCCACTCCCGCCCGCACCGGCCAAAAAATTGCTTGTTTTAATCCCGCACCCGCCCGCCACATACACATTTCTGTCGCCCCCCGCCCGCAATCCTAATATGAATTGAATTAATTAGATTTAGTACTTGAAATTTTCTTATGTATTTATTAAAACAGCAATATAGCGATGGATCGCGCTGTCCAATTTCTTACCACAGTCCAAACACATGCCGTTAGCAAAGAGCCAAAGGTTACGAAAGAGAACCAATTAGTTTACACTTTATTTGCACTACTGAATTTATTTACAAATATCTGTGTGCAATGAAAGACATTTTTTGTGTTTATATTGTTATATTTATATTTTTGTTAAATTGTTGCTTTTTTTGTTATTGTAACGTTTTAACAGGGAAGGGGTGACGCAATAGCGGGTTTTGAATATTTAATAAAAGACATGCGACAAAACCAAACAGAAGCAGAACAACCAGGCATAAGGAGAAGCGAGCAACGTGAGGAGGACTCAAACAATGACATGGGGTATACACTAACAGCAATAGTTAAGAGGGTTAACGAAGCACGCACATACACAAGCAATGAAACATTTAACCAACCAAAGAATACTAACACTGGAAAACCAACAGTGACACTGACCAGCACAGGCGTGTGAACAATAATCTAAACAGAGAGACAGCGAACTAAACACAAATACTACTAAACACGTAGGGAGGGGAAGAACAACGGAGAGTAAAAGCAGATGAGAACAAAGTAAACATTTGTGAACAAGACAGACGTAGAACACGAGCCGAAGACTAACCTGGACCGGACAGCAACACACGCAAAGAACACAGGGCAACTCTACCTACAAACCAGAATCATACAGCAAGAGGGAAAAGGAGAGCACGGGGCAAGGCGAAAGGGAAACAGAACAAACAATGACCGACACAGGAGCAAAACACTAGGGGGTTTTTATGCACTGGAAACAAGACGGTGAAACGAGACTCAGGTGTGTGTGACCATTGACGAGGGCGTGACAGACAGAGGGAGGAACAAATGGGAGCGGGGAGCTAGGCGGGACCAGGGAGGAGGGAGGGGCTGGACGTGACAGTTATTTTGCACGAGAGACCTTTTTCTTAAACAAATGTGTGTTATTCTTTATATTAAATATTTTATATTGTTCTAGTTAATAAAAAGCATTTTTATTTGCCTAAAATCTTCATCCTGTATTTAATCATAATCAACTAACTAAGGCAAAATTACAAACTATTCATGAGTCACATTTCAAGTAAAAAGTATAGACACTTTTTACATTTCAAGTAAAAAGTATCCCCCCCCCCAACGGTTTGGAAGTATCGGTATCGGCGATACTGACCAGTATCATATCGGTATCGTATCGATACCAAAATTCGGAGTATCGCCCACCCCTAATACCTACCGTGTTTTCTAATCTATCCACCAAAATGTTGTGGTCTACAGTATCAAAAGCTGCACTAAGATCTAACAGTATAAAGAACGAGACGAGCCCATTATCGGCCGATATTAGTAAATCATTCACTACCCTGAGTAAAGCTGTTTCAGTGCTGTGGTTTGGTCTAAATCCTGATTGGAACTTTTCATGGATACTATTTGATTGGAGATAGTGGTTTAACTGATTGGAAACTGCTTTTTCAAAAATTTTTGAGATAAATGGGAGATTAGAAATGGGTCTATAGTTGGCTAGAATCTGCGGATCGAGATTCTGTTTTTTAATCAAGGGTCTAATTACGGCGCATTTTAATTGTTTGGGCATGTAACCTAGGTTAAGGGAGGAGTTAATCATATTAAGTAAGGGCCCTGCAATGGCTGGGAGTAGGTTTTTAAATAGACGGGTTGGAACTGGGTCGAATATACATGATGTAGGCTTAGACAAATTAATCAGTGTTGTGAGCTCTTTTTGCGATATAGGATCGAAGACATTTAGCTCAGTAATATTTTTGGATGCATAGTTACTAATAACTAAACTACTGGGGTTGGATTGGAGGTTAAGCTGCGATGTATTATGACTCTGTAGTCGGATATTATCTATTTTATTATTTAAAAAGTTCATCGCTAGTGTGTGTAAGTGCTATATTAGTGTTCTGGCTTGTTCTCCACAAGTCAGTCTTTCAGTGATGGTGTGCAAGAAAACAGAATCAGTTATTATGGACGTGTGTATTCCCAGTATGTGAGCACTCTGCAGCCCTCTAGCCATGATCACACTGCTCAGTCACTGCTGCAGGGCCCCAGTTGAGTTCCTGTGGCCACCAGCAGTCTGTCAGTGATGTCAGAAAAGTGCCAGTGCTGCTTTGACCCCCAACATCCAGCCATATGCCAGTGACTTGATGAAAAGCAGCAGCTATCGTGTATCTCTGCCTGTCCAGGGTGCTAGTAGCCACATAAAAATATACATACTGAAATATGTATATAAAAGAGAAAAATGAAAATGATATTCATCAAGGAAGGATTTTCTTTTCCCATCCATTACACAAGAACTCGGTAGCCCTCTAGCCATGATCAGACTGCTCCCTCCAGACGCTGGGCTCCAGTGTGAGTTCTTGTAGCTGCCAGCAATCTGCCAGGGATACTGCAGTACCTCATATGGAGCATCTAGTGTGCCATCTGTCCAGACCTGGGTTTCCAGTGCTAGGTCTGGTATGTCTGCCTATGATGCTACACAAAGCAGCAGTACCTCATATGAGGTTCTCCCTTCTTGGAGTGCAATCACAGGCCCAACATGGAGCCAGCAGCCTGTATTGAAGACTGGCCTGTCCCAGATGGATGGTTCCAGTGTGATCTCCGACCTGCCATATGTCAGTGGTTCAGCACAAAAAGGTAGCAGCTACTATGGATCTCCATCTGCCAATGGTGTGGGCAAATGGCAGCATATGGGTCACAACACTGTTCTACAGACTGCTGTGGCCCAGATTCAGGGTTCCAGTGCAGGTTCTGGCTTTGTATCTGCCAATGATTCTGCACAAAATCATGGCAGTATCTTTTATCCTCAGGTTGTGAGTACATGGCAAACATCTAGTCTGCCATCTACTCAGTCCCAGAAGCAGAGTGCCGGTGTTACACCGAAATCTGCGACCGTCGAATTCTGTGACCGCAGAGGGCGCTATTTCGCAGTTTCAGTTAGTTTCAGTTCACAGGCACGAGCGCTTTACGAATGCTACGTAAGCTACGCCGACGCGCTTTCTTTTCTCGTTTTGCTGCTGTCCACGAGCCAAAATATGAGAGATGCGTGTATTTACATTTTATGTTGTCTCGCGCTTTCTTTTCTCGTTTTGCTGCTGTCCACGAGCCAAAATATGACAGATGCGTGTATTTACATTTTATGTTGTCTGTTAACAAGAATGTTTCATTACAACATTTTTACACATGACGACAGGAGTAAAGTCAGCCAATACATACGCCTGACAATAGCAAACTTTTCATAAGTAAGTTATGTAAGCTGCTGTTATTTGGACCTCATTCCGAATGGTAATTATACACTTCTGAATAAAATGTTTAAATATAGTCTACTAAAACGTTTTTGCTATCACTGTTTTCTGTTATTGTGGAGTCACAGTGGGTGATGTGTTTCCATGGTAGATGTGACAGATGTGCCTTGGCATGTGGTCACCAGTTCTTAATATGTGACCCCACTGAATTTCCACCTATAATCATTTTGAAAACAGCCATGTCTTTCTTGGTGACCTACCATCCCGTCACCTTATTAGACAGAAAAAAAAATTATGACTGGAATGGACAAGTGCACTTTGGAATAGGGGTCACCGATTCTGACGGCTGCTGTCTAAATATGTGACCCTACTGATTCTACAGGTACAATTATTCAAAACACAGCCATGTCTTTCCTGGTGACCTACCATCCCTTCACCTTATTAGACAGAAAAAAAAATCACGACTGGAATGGACAAGTGCACTTTGGAATAGGGGTCACCGATTCTGACGGCTGCTGTCTAAATATATGTGACTGCTGTCCATCTCCATACAAACTAGTTAAAACCCAACCAAATGTTTTCAGGTGACTTACCATCCCTACACCTGTTAGCCAAAGAAAAACATTCATGAATGGAGTGGACAGACTGACCGTGGCATAGGGGTCACCCATTCTGACATTCTCACATAATGTCCATTATGAATAAGACCAAATGATAGAAACCAAAATTTTACTAAAACATGAACATTAATTCCTTTTATTAACAACCAAGAAGAATAAACTTTTAAACAATTCACAAAAGTAACCAAAACTATAAATTATGTTAATCCTTTGTCATTATTCTTTAAACAAGATTAAGACAGTGAGTCCTTTGCCACACGTATAATAAAATATAATTAAATAATAATAAATAATACTCTCCTCATCCTCATACTTATATACATGCAAGGCAGATGTAGGGCTTCTTTATGTTGGGATTTCCAACACATGTTATGTGGTACCACCGTGTGCAGTTGTCACACTGGATCTGTAATCAAGAAATATATATATATATATATGTTTAGAGTCAATGTCCTAACTGCACTTTTGTTTGTTTCCCCGAACTTGCATGTACAGCGGGTAAAATAAGTATTGAACACGTCACCATTTTTCTCAGTAAATATATTACTAGAGGTGCTAATGAAATGAAATTTTCACCAGATGTCGGTAACAACCCAAGTGATCCATACATACAAAGAAATCAAACCATATGTAACGATCTGCGCAGGGCAGAACAGGTAGACGGACACAAACGCTGAGGAGAGCAAGATTTATTACAGGAAATTCCAAAAGCAGCGTCGATGTAACAGGCATGGGTCAAACCGGGCAGGCAGTCAGGACACGAAATACGGACAGACATAGCGAACACAACAAGGAAGACTCACGGAACAGCAGCACTAGGGCGAACAGGCAAAACACAGAGGAAAAACAAAAAGACCGACAACTAGACCTGGGAGACACAGGGATTAATATACACAGGACTAAACTAGGGACAGGTGATGACAATGACACAGGGGCGTGGTAACAAACAAGGAATCCATCAAAACCAACGAGCAGGGCGGGACAAACAGGCAGGGAACACGGACATGAGGGAACCCAGAGTGACAGCTACGAGAGGGGGCGTTGCCCTACGTGACACCATAAATGTCCAGAAATTACGTTATTTGTAATAATGTGAAATGACACAGGGAAAAAGTATTGAACACATGAAGAAAGGGAGGTGTAAAGAGGCATGGAAAGCCAAGACACCAGCTGAACTCTCTCAGTAATTAGAAAGCAAGCCTGCCCCTTGTCAGTGCAAATTAATATCAGCTGGTTCAGTCCCAAATGATGGCCAGCTATCACACAAGAAACATCTGATGATGGGTAAAAGTAAAGAGCTCTCTCAAGACCTTCGCAACCTTATTGTTGCAAAGCATAATGATGGCATCGGTTACAGAAGAATTTCTAAACTTCTGAATGTTCCAGTGAGCACTGTTGGGGCCATAATTCGGAAGTGGAAAGAACATCATTTCACCATAAACCGACCACGACCAGGTGCTCCTCGCAAGATTTCTGACAGAGGAGTGAAAAGAATTATCAGAAGAGTTGTTCAAGAGCCAAGGACCACTTGTGGAGAGCTTCAGAAAGACCTGGAATTAGCAGGTACGAGTGTTTCAAAGAAAACAATAAGTAATGCACTCAACCGCCATGGCCTATATGCACGCTCACCACGCAAGACTCCATTGCTGAAGAAAAAGCCTTTTGAAGCTCGTATAAAGTTTGCTGCACAACATTTAGACAAGCCTGTGAAGTACTGGGCTTAAATGGTACTGCACATCACCCCAAGAACACCATACCAACAGTGAAGTTTGGAGGTGGGAACATCATGGCATGGGGCTGTTTTTCAGCATATGGTACTGGCAAACTTCAAATAATTGAAGGAAGGATGAATGGAAAAATGTACAGAGACATTCTTGAGAAAAATCTGCTTCCGTCTACCAGGATGATGAAGATGAAACGTGGCTGGACATTTCAGCAAGACAATGACCCCAAACACACAGCCAAGGAAACTCTCAATTGGTTTCAGAGAAAGAAAATAAAGCTGCTGGAATGGCCCAGCCAATCGCCTGACTTGAACCCAATAGAAAATCTATGGAAAGAACTAAAGATCAGAGTTCATAGAAGAGGCCCACGAAACCTTCAAGATTTGAAGACTGTTTGTGTGGAAGAATGGGCCAAAATTACACCTGAGCAATGCATGCGACTAGTTTCTCCATACAGGAGGCGTCTTGAAGCTGTCATTGCCAACAAAGGCTTTTGTACAAAGTATTAGATACATTTCAGTAAGCGTGTTCAATACTTTTTCCCTGTGTCATTTCACATTATTACAAATAACGTAATTTCTGGACATTTATGGTTTGATTTCTTTGTATGTATGGATCACTTGGGTTGTTACCGACATCTGGTGAAAATTTCATTTCATTAGCACCTCTAGTAATATATTTACTGAGAAAAATGGTGACGTGTTCAATACTTATTTTACCCGCTGTACATGCAAGTTCGGGGAAACAAACAAAAGTGCAGTTAGGACATTGACTCTAAACATATATATATATATATATTTCTTGATTACAGATCCAGTGTGACAACTGCACACGGTGGTACCACATAACATGTGTTGGAAATCCCAACATAAAGAAGCCCTACATCTGCCTTGCA